>NC_052360.1:27364575-27368762 GCF_009727055.1 Benincasa hispida
AGTTAGGGGGAACTCCCGACGGACTACACCGCATCGGCATCCGGAGTTCCCCCTAACTCCCGACGCGCCGTCGGGGGATCCTATATGGATAAACAATTCAATTTCCTATATGGATAAATTTTAATATATCGTTTGTAATTTTTAAAAATTTGATCTAAAATCCTGTGAAACATATTATACCAAATAAAGATTCACATAAAAGAAAATGAAGTCCATTTTATAACAAGTAAAAAATTACAATATCCAAACGTTGTCCCAGCTCTAGAACACTTGTCCATTATATTTAGAAATACATAAAATAAGTAAAATGAGAACAACATCTAGAACACTTCTCGAACACAGCATCTTCAACAATTGTCCCAGCTCATCTCCAAATAGCATTCTGCAAAAAAACAAAAACATTGAAATGTTATATGGATAAACAATTCAATTTCCTCTATTTTTCAAATTTTTGAAAGTCCTATATGATCTTTTAGATTGGAATTTAGTAAAAATTAAATTTGCATGAGAAGTATGTAAGAAGGGCTAGCTTATCTCAAAATAATATTAATGCATACATAGGATAATGGGGTAGAATAATAGTAAAGAAATATTGTTGGAAGGGGGAAAGAAACAAAAACAAAAACCATAATAAGATTTGGGTGACCTAACTTTAGTTTATTGACATGACAAAGCATGGCAACCTTTTGAATTGATTATTGACTTTCTAAGCAATATGTTCAAAAAGGAAACAAGAGGACCTATTACTGATAGATTTTGTTATTTTGCAATTCTTTAAATATATTGTTGTTCACTTGATTAATACCCTAAAAGTACCACTTATTGCAATTACCCTTTCTTCTTTTATTCTAAATGGGTCCAAGGGAGAGCTTTCAATTCAAATCCATATCCATTTATGCAAGTTTGAGCCTTAGGAATATTGAAACAATAATTGTTGCAGGCATTTCATTTCTCTTGATGATAGGATGGCCTTGATTCTAGCCCAATCCATAGTTGGGGCTCATTGGGCTAACTACCCCTTTGCTATGTAATTTGCTTAAGTCTCTCTTTTAGTTCCCCTCTAATTTAATAATAAAAATAAGATCAAAAGAAAAGGAAAAGCACAATTACACATCTTAATTAAATATAACAATTGAGAATTTCTTATGAGTTTAGGATGAATATAACAGTTGATAATTTCTTTTCTTTTTTTTTTTTTTGAAAAGGAAACAAGACTTTTTCATTGAAATAATGAAATGAGTCTAATGCCCAAAGTACAAAGACAAAAAATAATAGTGAGAATACAATGGAAAATTTGCCACAACTAGAATAAGATCAAAAGAAAGGACCAGCCCTAAGAATAGGAAAAAATAGCATCCAATGAACAAAAGTCTCTGAATGAAACAGTTGAGATTTCTTATTCGTTGCTTACATTACAAAATTCAATGATATGGCATAGTGGGATGCTTATCTAATTTGTATGAGAGTGTTGAAGTTTTTGAGGGCATCTTTGGATGTCATTACTTTGGATGTCAATCAGGGTGTGAAGCTGCTGGGGCATCTTTACAAGCGAGACCATGGAGAGAGCGACACTCATGGAGAGAGCGAGATACATGGAGAGAGTGACACTCATGAGAGAGCGAGATACATGGAGAGAGCGAGATTCATGGAGAGAGCAAGATACATGGAGAGAGCGACATTCAGGGACTGTGATTGGGCTTTTGAAACATCAAGGCATGGTGGGATACTTATCTAATTTGTATGAGAGTGTTGAAGCTTTAAATGACACATATTTACAACCAAATCAGAGCAAAGACACCCTTTTGAAGCCTAATATTTGAATCTTCGCTGATCAAATGAAGTTATACATGTGCTGTGACATTCATGGAGAGAGCGAGATACATGGAGAGAGCGACATTCAGGGACTGTGATTGAGCTTTTGAAACATCAAGGCATGGTGGGATGCTTATCTATTTGTATGAGAGTGTTGAAGCTTTATATCACATATTTACAACCAAATCAGAGCAAATACACCCTTTTGAAGCCTAATATTTGAATCTTTAGTTGATCATGAAGTTATACATTCATGGAGAGAGCGACATTCATGGAGAGAGCGAGATACATGGAGAGAGCGACACTCAGGGACTGTGATTGGGCTTTTGAAACATCAAGGCATGGTGGGATGCTTATCTAATTTGTATGAGAGTGTTGAAGCTTTAAATAACATAACTAAAGACATAACTAAACTTTGCTACCATAACTGCATAAAGCTACTTAAGACATAACTAAACTTTGCTACCATAACTGCAGGATAGCAACTATTACACAACTAAATAATGTAGTAATCATACCTAATTTTGATGGGTTTCCTTTATGTGATCGTACCATGTTTTCAATCATCTTTTTTCATTTCTTCATTTATCTCGCATGATCCTCTTGCATTCTTCTCTGAACGTCTTCGAGTTCCTTAATCCTCAATTGAGACTGTTGGAAATTGACTCTCAATTCATCCATTCCCGCCTCCGTTCCTTGAGTAGATGACGAGCTTGATGACATGGTACTCCTTCGTGACTTAGGCTTAGGGCCCCAACCTAGACCTTTTGAATATTCGGGTCGTGTACCAAACCGTCTCACATATTTCATTCCCTGTTAGTGGTTGAGACCTTCTACAATGGGGCTGGATTGTAATTCCAACATTTGATGCTAGACATAATAATTAAATGGGTAAGAACGAAGGACTAAAGTTAAAAGTGAAAAAAAAACACGACAGTAAAGAAAAAAATGTTACATGTGCACTTTCAGTATATCTATACAAACACAAAAGAGAGAAAACAATATTAAATTAACAATAAATACATGTAAGCTAGAGAAAAAGAGAATTTAGTAGATACATCATTACTCATCATCGTAATCTAATTCAAATTATTATTAGGGGTTGACATCGTATCTATACAAACACAAAAGAGAGAAAACAATATTAAATTAACAGTAAATATGTGTAAGCTAGAGAAAAAGAGAATTTAGTAGATACATCATTACTCATGATCATCGTAATCTAATTCAAATTATTCATCCGCACTTGAACTGTTATTGGGAGATAATTGTTCTTCATCATCATCGTTTATGAAGTTATAATCGCCATGTATAGTAATTGGTCGTTCCATAACTGTAGGATCAACGTCAACTCTACATAAAGTAACCTCCTCAATGGTTTCATCCACTGGACGTCACCAACAATTTTTAGTAAATCTAGTTGTGCGTTTTCAACATCATCTACTTCCGGTACATCCTATATTCGTTTATTTTGGACTACTTAAACAACTTTCCAATTGCTACTTTTTTGGATGTCATCAATGTAAAAGACTTGTTGTGCTTGGATAACAAAGATGAAAGGCTCGTCGACATACCAAAAGTGTGATGTATTGATTGATTTGTATCCTAAATCCACATGTGTCCTATTACTTTTATTGTTATCTGTGTCAAACCATCCACACTTCAACAAGAAAACGCATCTTCTGTTCGCATATTGCAAATCTAATACTTTATCTACAACACTGTAGAAATTGTTATCCACACTTGTGTTCTCACTGATCTCCCCGGCCACTAGGACTCCACTATTTTGTGTAGCTCGACGATTATCATGCTGTACAGTGTGAAACCGTACCTCATTAACGATGCATCCATTGTAAGAGCGCACCTCAGATGAAGGTCCCATTACAAGTAAAAAGAAATCATCGGAGATATCTTCTCTCTCGCGCTGTTGTAGAACCTGATAATTAAGTATACATTAAAAATGAATACGAAAAATAAATCATCCCTCAACCATTGCCTACAAAATGACTATGTATACCTGAGATTTGAACCAATCGAAAAATTTGCATTGATGTTTTATATATAAGTCAGAGGCACTTTGAGCTTCACGACGAATTAACCTCAAAAGTTTGAATTGGAATTTAGAAAAGGAGATACCTTAGAATTTAGAAAAGAAAAAAGTTTGAAACGTACTTGCGATAGTCTGTTATTTCTTTACAATTGTTGAGAATATACCAATGTGTAATACGTTTTTCCTCCGCTGATAGCGTCCGTAAAGTTTACGCCCCTAATGGTCATACCCTCTACCTAAATAATTCAAATTCACCAAATATCTCGTGATCGGGAATGTTATCATCATTTCGTTCATCTCTATTGAATCTCGTTTCAATCCCACT
>NC_052360.1:27370367-27491188 GCF_009727055.1 Benincasa hispida
AAGTTTGTTTCCTTCATGCATTTCCAAGGGGGCAAATTATAAGGAATTATCACCACAGGCCACATACTATAAGAAGTGCTCATATTTCTAAATGGATTAAAGCCATCTGAAGCTAATCCCAAACGAACATTTCCAGGATCTAAAGCGAAATGAGGGAATTCACGATCAAAATGTTTCCACCCCTCTGCATCAGCTGGATGTTGCAATACATCATCCGTTTCAACTCACTTATCTTTATGCCATCTCATGTCAGAAGCGTCTTTTTTTTATGCAAAAAAATCGTTTTAATCTCGGTATCAATGGAAAATGATGCAATACCTTATGTGGTATTTTTTTACCCTTGCCATCATTAACTTTGTACCGAGTCACCACAAACAGGGCATTGTTGCAAATCTACAAACTCTTTCCAATACAATACACAATCATATTTGCACGCGTGAATAGACTCATAACCTAGGCCTAAATCACGCAATTTTCGCCTGGCTTCATAAAAGGAAGTAGGTATAGAGGTGCCAGCTGGAAACGCTGCTTTTAACAATTCCAGCAACATGTCAAACGATTTGTTACTCCAGCCGTTCAGAACTTTGATATGCATCAACTTCACTAAAAAGTTTAAGGACGAAAATTGCGAATACCCAGGGTATAATTCATTACGTGCTTTGGTCATTAAATCCTCGAATAAGTTCGTGGTATTTCTTTCTTGACCATTAAAGGACATTTCATTCTCAATCCTTCCTTCATTTGTATTTTCATTTTCAATTGGAACTTGTAAATTGTTTATAAGATTCAACATTTCATTTTCTTCGACAACATTACTCTCTATACTATCTACTTCAACATCCTCTATTGAATGACTTGTATGACTTCTAGATAAGTTTACTGGCTCTCCATGATATACCCATTCACAATATGAGGGAGATATTCCATATGTTAATAGATGTCGTTCAACAATATCTATCTTTTCCCAAACTGAATTCATACAATTCTTGCATGGACATCTTATTCGTCCAGAATTATTTACATGAAACCTTGCCATATCTAAAAACTATGATACTCCTTCTCTATACTCCACTGATAACTTATTTCTTAGTTTAATCCATTCTTTATTCATCCTTAAAAATAAATATTTTCTAACCAACTTGTAATCCAAAACAATAACCTGGATTAGAGGACAAAGTACAAAGTATTATTAAGCATTGAGTTCCATAATTTTCATTTTTTAAGGCAAAATAAACACATAGGTCCCTAGACCGCTTAAATTGTCTTAACAACTTTCAAATGTTTTATTTAGTACGTCTCCAAGCTTTCAATTTGGTGTCTAATATAGGCCTTTCATCTATTCAACATCTTCTAAAATTTACAAGCCTATTGGACACAAAATTTAAAGTTCAATTTTCTATTAGACACAAAATTTAGTTTTATGTCTAGTAGATTCTTTAAACTTTTTTAAAATATTAAATGCGTTAAGTACACTATTTTTTTCTAAATTAAGTAATACATAACCTTAAGAATTAAAAGAAAAAAAAAACTCAATTCCCAATAACATCAACAATCCATAATTCATAATTCACATTAGATTACCAACATGCTAGAAATTAAACATTACCAACATGCTAGAAATTAAAAACAACGGCTTAAATTAAGATACAAAATAAGAGAAAATAAATGAACAGGATGTGCACGAACCTTGATGAAAGCTTGAAAATAAACAACAAATTTGCAAGCAATGAAGAGGGAAGGCGGCGGCGGACGGCGGACGGCGGCACAAAGAAGCAGCGATAGGGGGGAGTGGCGGGGTGTGAAGGGAAGAAGGAAAGTGGGGCGGCGTCTAGCTAAAAAATCGAGGGGGTTAGGGTTTTTTGAACTGCCTGGGAGACCGTCGGGAGTTCTCGGGGAACTTCTGATGGTTCTTTACTTTGCCAGGAGAGACCGTTTCTCTGGCACGACGCTAACTCCCACGCTTAATAATGGCCAATCGCGAGGTTCCCGTTTTTTTCTGTGTAGCTGTTCTTCTCAATTGCCAATGTTTGCAATCGTTGGGGGTTTTCAACGCACCCTTTCTTAAATTCCATGTCTTGGCTGCTTTGCACGACACACCCTCACCTAATACTATCATACAAAATGATGGGCTCCAGCTATCTGAATTTGATGTTTGTTTGATCGAAAATTTGCAGCCGGGCATATCTGATGTCTCTAAGCGGGTCGTACCGCGCGATCAAGGCTGCGTAGCCGTAGTTATGCTAGCTGCGGTGTTACTTCAGTTATCGGAACGGAGTTCGAGGCGGTACGGCATTGGAAGGCTCAGCTAACAACACTTCACAGCAGTGGAAATAACAAAGATGTGCTCAAGTTTTGGGCTTATGTCGAGATATTTGATTCCTTCAACAACAATTTGATTTCTCGATCACAGACATTAGAAGGCTTGCTCAGTAGGTTGGTTGGTGAAACTTCTAACTCATTGAAAAGGAAAGTGAGAAGCTCGATAGTTGCCTACCCCCCCCGAACGCTAAAAAGTTGGGGGAACAAGAGTTGTCACGATTAACCCCGAAAAAAGTGATCCAAAAATGGATTTGACCTAAAGTTTCAGGGTATGCCTCGGGTTCTATAGTTTTTTTCTGCCGCTACTAGTCGATCAAACCAAAATCAAAATCCCTTTGTAATGAAGGAATTTCCAATGCCTGGTGGTGTTCCTGTCTGGCATGGTAATCTGGAAGGCATGGACTAATGAACGGAATGATCAGTGAGTTGGAGATGTTTTTTAGATTGTTAGATCAAAACTACAAACTGAATCAAAATGAGTACTCATTTTGTCGACCTTTTTCACTTGCACACATGTTTTCTGCTTTTATTTTTATTTTGAACATCGTTTTCAACAATGACGTTCTGGGTTTGATAATATTTCAAGTTGCCTTTCAAGATCCTATGAGCAAAATGATCACATGGAATGAAGACGATGAAACTCCCTACAACTGGTCTGGTGTCAAATGTAATCATATTTTAAATAGTCAGGTCATCCTGAAGTTGCAATTTTTTTAAATACTCACTTGCCAACAACTTCACTGGTATAATCAACTTTGCTCTTTCTCAACTTGAAGGAAACTCATCATTGTAGGCATCCATAAGTTTCTAATGACCCTTACCGCTGGGTCATCATCTTCTCTCGCATACACACATTCTATAGGCAGTTGGAAGCGTTAGACTATATTGGGTGATTTTTAATTTTTGATTCTTAAATATTTAGATACTGTATTTTTTGTTGTGGAATGTTTAGATATCTATTTGCAATTCTAGAATGTTTAGGTAGAGTGTATTTGTGGTATTCGAGTTGGTTTTGAAGCAATGTGTCTTTACATTCTCGTTTGTACTTACTAATTAGTATTTTCTATTATACAAATTTGTTTGTTGAAACCTTTTTGCCATTTTTTCAAATTAAACTTTAAAATTTGTTATTTCTCTTGCCACTCTTTTGTTTCCTTTTTTTTTTTTCCTTTCTTTCCTTCCTTCTTTTTCCAAGCAGAATCATAAGAAATTTAGACCATTGAATTATATGAATGGGCTTTATATTAAAAGCCCATTTAGAGAGAATGTGAGACGGACACCAGTAATATCCGTATCCTAATGGGCCGACGCTTAACAGGCCTTTGCTCAAATTTTGTTGTACAGTGCCACCAATCATTATCTAAAGTATTTATACGTGTATTTTCATAGTTTTTTTTTTAAACATAGAGAAATCGAATCTCTGACTTCAAAATTGATAGTACAAGTATTATGTCAGTTATGGATTATCGAACCGTCAACCTCTAGAAAATAATACCATGTCAATTACCAAAGTTAAGGACAAAATAATTATAGACTATTTTTACAAGTTTCTATGTTTTTTTATTATAATTTTTATTGTTGGTGCTTTTGAAAATTAATCTTATAAGCACCCTTTCTACATGTTTCTATGTTTTGTTATCTACTTCTAGTAATATTTTCAAAAATAAAGCAAAATTTTGAAAATTAAAAAATATATATATAGGTTCCTTTTATAGCAACCTGGTTTTCAGTTTTTGGTTTTTTTTAAAAAAAAAAAATTAATTTATAAATGTCACTCCCACACAACCATCGTGGATTAACCTAGTGTTAATAAGGATCACAACTAAGAGGGAATCGGTTCAATATATGATGACCATTTATCTAAGATTTAATATCCTATAAGTTTTTTTTTTTACCGAAATATTGTAGAATCAGGTGAATCATCTTATTAAATTACTCGATTAAGATGCACACAATGATAATATTATTTTAATGTGTTGAAATAGGAACAGATGGAGAATCCTTAGCTCTAAAAAACATAGATTGGTTGTATTGAGAGTGGTGGAAGGAGAAGTTATGAGAAAGCAATACAAAAACCTCAAAGTCACCATTCAAGTTAACCCAAACAATGAACAAGAAGAACAAAAAAAGGGTTGAATTGTCAAATGGACTTTTGACCATGAGAAATGGAACCACGACGTTTTACCTCCAGACGCCTATATGGAAGCAACCACAGCCATTGAAGCTCATTTTCTCAATGAATAATAAATCCTTTAATTTTATTTCCACTTTCTTTTATGTGTGTTTGCTTTGGTTTTCTTTGAGTATTGATCGATAATAATGGGTTGGTTTTGATTTGGTTCCTAAATATAATTTACTTTATTTGATTATTGATGTAGACTTACTTGGTATGATATTTAGTATGATATTTTTTTAAGATCGAAGTTCGATCTCTCATCTTCATATTTATTGTATTAAAAAAAAAAACAATCAATAATATATGAGAGTGTGATATCAAAATAGAAAATATATTTGGTGGTATTTTTTTTAGTTCTCTGATTTTTTTTTTAAATGATACTTTTTTTAATAAATCATGACAAAAATAGGGTTGGAGGGAAAGTATTCCCAAAAACAGGTTTTTAAATCGTGTACTGGGTATATGATTACACCTTAATTATGTACTGGGTACACGATAAGCTCTAAATCGTGTACCGGATACACGAGTACCTGGCCACCTGGCACACACAGTCTGTCGTGGCAGTCATGCAGGTTTGACTGAGGAAATCGTGTACTCAGTACACGATTACCCGAAGTCGTGTACCCGGTACACGACTTCCTCGCCGTTAAAATCATTGTCTGCCCCTTCTTCTTCCTCACCGAGACGTGTTGGCTTCCATCGATTTCTGCCGATTTTCCTCACCACCCCTAAGTCGTAGTTGCTCGCCATAACTTCGATCGTTTTCCTCCATTTTTCTTTCTACCTTCCAAAATCTTGTTGATTTTCCTCACTGAGGCTTCCATTTCACCGAATCCTCAATTTTCCTCACCGAAATCTTCCAAAATTCCGATTTTGCTCAATTTTCCTCACTGAGTCCTCCATTTGTTCCTCACTGAAATCTACCTCTTTAGCGGTCGATTTTTGCTCGCTTCTGTGGTAAAATTCTTTCTCTAGTTATTTTTCAATATATTTTAAATTTAGAAATATATGTATGTTTGGGCTGATCTTATATTTATGTGGTAAATCTTAGAATTCTTTCTCTAGTTTATGTATGTTTTTGGGTTGATCTATATGTATGTTTTTCAATATATTTTAAAGTTAGAAATATATGTATGTTTGGGCTGATCTTATATTTATGTGGTAAATCTTGGAATTCTTATCTAGTTCATGTATGTTTTTTGGGCTGATCTGTATATGTATGTTTTTGTATGTTTTTGGGTTGATCTATATATGTATGTTTTTGGGCTGATCTAGTTTATGTATGTTTTTTATCTATGTTTTTGGGCTGATCAATAAAATTCTTATATTTTTTTTTTATTTGTATGTTTTTGGGCTGATCTTATATTTTTTTTTATTTGTTTGGGCTGATTTAAACTTAGAAATCTATGTATATTAAACTTAGAAAGATATGTATGTTAAACTTAGAAATCTTATATGTATTTGTTAGGCTGATCTTATATGTATATGTTTGTAGATCTTAAATCTTAGATCTTATATTTTTTTATTTGTTTAGGCTAATTTAAATATATAGTTTATAAATCTTAGATTTGGTCTGATTTAGATGTATAATATTTAGATCTTATATGTTAAACTTAGAAATTGGATTTTATTGGGTTGACATATTAACATTTTTTTTTTGTCAACTATAACAGTTGAAAAAAACATAATAAATATGTCGATGCGTCCTGAAGATTTAGTAATTCTTGAACCTGGAAATGATGGAGATAGTGACATTGACGTTGAAGTTGATGAATTATTTGGAAACGACGGTAGTGGTGAACATGATCTTGAGTTGGTACCGTCGGAAATGTTCACCCAAATAGATTGGAAAATGACAAATTCAATGTGTGAACTAGGGTCTACTTTGTAAGAAAAGAATGTAGGAGTAGATAACTGTAATTTAATACAAAAAAGGATGTTGTTTAATACCAAAGAAGATTTACAACTTGCCGTAAAAAAATATTGTGTGACAGAGCCTTACGAAATTGTCGTAGTGGAATCAAATCAGGATCTTTGATATGTTAAATGTAAATCATGGAATGATGGTTGTACTTGGAGGCTATTGACATGTCGGCGCAAAACTCATGGGAGGTTCGAAATCACAAAACATAAGGAGAACACTCATGTTTGTTTTCAAAATTGACACAGGATCAGCTTGATTCAAATTTCATAAGTATCGAAATTCAAAATTTGGTTAGAGTCTGGAGTATCTGTGGCCCTACTCCAAGAAGCCATTAAAAAACAATATGGCTATAATGTCAACTATAGACGGATGTGGCAAGCCAAGAGAAAAGCTTTGATTGGTGTGTTTGGCGACTGGGAGAAATCATATTCGGAGCTTCCGTATTGGCTGAGTACTCATCTCTACGGAAAGTATAAGGGGAAATTATTGACATTCTTATCTATTGATGCAAACAGATATATATTTCCTCCTTTCTTTTGCTATCGAAGGTGAAAATCCGTCCAATTGGTCATGATTTTTATGGGCATTGCGTGAATATGTTACCCAAAGAGGGGTATTTGCTTGATTTCTGACAGACATAAGGGTGCAATTAATAATGAAGAAATTGGTTGGAGTAAACCAGAGCATACCACCGATATTGTCTTCCTCATGTTACCAATAATTTCAATACAAATACAAATCAAAGTAACTAAAAAAATTGGTGTTTAAGGCCGAAAATCAACACCAAAGGCGTAAGTTCATTCGGTGAATGAAAGAATTGAAACAATTGCACCCTGAATATTTTGAATTTTTTTTCAAACATTGACTTAGAAAAATGGACATAGTCACATGACGGTGGATACCGCTATGGGTGGATGACAAGCAATGCAGCTGAATGCATGAATGGTGTTTTCAAAGATGCTAGAATGTTACCAACTACTTCTTTGGTTAGGCTAACATTCTATCACACAATACTGTATTTTGAATGTCGGAGACAAGAAATCAGTGAAACACTCGATTGTGGGGACATATATACAGAATATGCCCTAAAAAAACTGAAGATGTGGGGAAAACGAGTATCGGCACATACGGTGACATCTATTAACAGGGAAAGTCAAACTTTCGAAATACAAACTGGCATAAGTATGATTTCTCCCTATAAAGGACAATAAGCCCAAGTTTTAAGCTTGAAAGAAGGGACATGTTCTTGCAATAAGTGGCAATCATTCAAGACTCCATGCTCTCATGTAATTGCAGTTTGTAATTACATGCGTATGACATACCTACCACTTATTGATGAATGCTACAAATTGTACAATTTTAAGCGTTGTTATGAAGGCCGCTTCCATCCAATTCAACACCTAGATTATTGGCCAGAATTATCATTTATAGAAGTTCGTCCAAATGCGAACTTACTAAGAGAACAAGGTCGGCCAAAAAGTACATGCATTCATAATGAAATGGATTGGAGAGAAGCAAGCCAAAAAGTGTGATGTACAATTTGTAAAAGAGAAGGACATAACAGACGCACTTGTCCACACCGTACACTGGGTGCTTCGTTGTCTTCGGGTCATTAGGTGTTTTTTTTTTTACTTGTATTCTTTATGTATTTATATTTTTCATGTATTTGTATTTTTTATGTATTTATATTTTTCATATAATTGTATATTTTATGTACTTATATTCTTTATGTACTTATAATTTTCATGTAATTGTATATTTTATGTACTTGTATTCTTTATGAATTTATGTAATAAATTTATTTTATGTAATTGTATTTTTTTATGTACTTTTTATGTATCTTTTATGTCATGGATTTTATTATATAATGTAATTTGAAATTTTTAGGTAATGGAGTCTGGTCCTTCTAATCCTATACAATTGTATCAACAAAACACGCATCGTTCACAGACAATATAGGATAGTTCTTCCACTATAGTGTTGAGTTGTCAGAGAAGGGAGGCGACTACACAACATGCTATCCCATTTGATCACCTCATTATTCTATATGTTCAACAAGCAGGTTTTCTTGGGTTGCACAAATTGGTTTCATCGAGCTTGATTGGCACCTTATTACTGTTCTAATTGAGCGCTGGAAACCAGAAACCCACACATTTCACATGCCTTGTGGGGAATGTACGATTACACTGCAGGATGTTGTCATACAATTTGGGTTACGAGTGGACGGGCAACCATTGACAGGTTCACTACAGTATGACTGGAAGAACGTTTGTGAAGAGCTCTTAGGTGTTCTACCAAAAGATCTGAAGGGATCAAAATTGAGTATCCCTTGGTTGGTGTTGCAGTTTCCAGAATTACCTCCCGATGCCGACGACATCAGCATACGTAGGTACACACGAGCATACATCCTGCAGCTTATTGGAGGATTTTTAATATTTAGTTTACGAAAGGACTTGATTGGAAATACTAAAGAAAAATACCTCTTCGATTCCTAAATTTTGAGTCTAATTTTTATTTGATTCCTAGATTCTGAATTGTTACATACGTAGTCTTTAAGTTTTTAGTTTGGTTCCAATTTAGTCCTTGAGTTCCAAAATGTTACAATTTTATTCTTATAAAAGTTTGAATTTTGATTCAATTTAGTCTTTAGCTTTCAAGATTTTACATTTTTAACTTCGATTTTTCATTAAATATCCACGTTCAATCATTGTCATCAATGTCTATTAATTAATTCCATATAATTAGGTAGTGATAGTTTAAATTTAATTTTAAGAGTGATGAAACTTAATTAATTATAATTGTTTTAAATAAATTAATTGAATTAAAATAAAGATGAAAAATGAGTATTTAGTAATAAAAATAATCGAGGTTAAAAGTGTGAATTTTGAAACTTTGGGATCAAATTGAGATAAAACTCAACTCTCTTGGTAAAATTATAATATTTTGAAATTTAGAAACTAAATTGGAACCAAAATCAAATTTTAATAATTAAATGTGTTATCTTTTGAACCTATAGATCTAGTTAAACTAGACGCATAACCTAAATATCAAAAAAGTATTTTCTCCCAAATAATAATAAAGAAACATTTATCAAGATGGCGAATCACTCTTCTTGAATTCCATTAATGCCAAAATAATAAAGAAATTCAACAAACACCATCATATAATTATAAATGGCTAACTTGTCGATGTCATATCACTTTTTTTTAATCAATCAACGTTCAATTTAACTTTGGAGAATCAAATTTAAAATCACAAACTCCAAATTTTGGTTCTATACTCATTAAAAGAAAGTTTTGAAATGTGACTTCCCAAATAGAAAATAACTTGTAGAAACTGAGTGCCATTACTTAGGGAAAGGTTTAATTAAAAGATAGGGAAGATAATAAAAACTTATAAAAGAATAAGACCATAAATTACAATTGATATTAAAATTTAACCCAATATTAATAAATCTTTTCACAAAGTTTTCTTAAAATAGTTCTTATAACAAACAATCAAATAATTAACCTTGCAAGCATTACTAAACAAATTAATGCTAAATAATTTAACATATAAAATTATTAAATGGAAATGTATTAAGCCTAAGGTGAAAGGTGAAAGAGATGGAGGAAGAGAGGAAGATAAAGAAAGAGACCATTTATGAAACCAAGAGAGGATTATTTTTTCATTTTGTAAGAAAAGATCACAACAACAATTCAATAAAAGCATAAAAAGAGGTGTACTCTAACATTACACAACTAAATTAGGGGCACACCTTCAATATCATTCTGGTTAGCGACAATAATCCTCTACATATTTTCACAATGATATGATATTATCCACTTTTTAGGATAAATTTTCATGGTTTTATTTTTTATTTAATTCAAAAGATCTCGTATCAATGGAGATATTGTCTATTACTTACATATTCATGATTTTTTTTCTTTTCTAACTAATATGGAACTCTGGTCGCACTCCAACAAGATAGTTGTAACACTCTAAGATTATATTCTTGATAAAAAATTGTTTTAATTTTGATTAATTTACATTTTTTCCTATGTTACAATCTTAATTTTAAGATATTCTTCGAGATTTAAAACCATATATTTATAAATCCATTTGTAGCAATTCAAATCGTTACATCTTTAGAGGAAAGATATAGGAGTTTCGACATAAAAGACCTTAAAATATGGGCTATATTACATAAAGGTCTTGAACATTTCATTTTTTACAAAAAAAAAAAAAAATGCCTATTGGATTTTGTTTTCCATTAATGTTAGTGGCTATTTACAATTTTAATCCTCGGTCCCACACACAAATATATATATAATTGTGATTCTCTCTCCTCCATGCACAGGCTTAGGGTTTCATACCTATTAATGTTTAAAAAAAAAAAAAAAATCATTGACTCCTCCACTTCCCATTTTTTTCTCCTCCCTCTCTTTCTCCTTTTGGCAATCTCACACCCCTCTGCTGTCGTTTCGCTCGTCGGATTTGGTCGATCGTCGTCGTCACCATCACCAGTCCACCGTTCACCCGTCGGATTCAACCACCATTCGCCAATCCACAACGCGTCATTCGTCCTCATTCATCAGTCATTTGTCCATCGAAATCGGTCGTTCGTCCTCGTTCATCAACCATTTTCCATCATCATTGACTTTGATCGTCGACCGCGAGTCGTCGAGGTAAGTCGTCGTCTTCTCATTGATTCTCGCTCTCATTCATAGTTTGCTCCCTTCGTTTGTATCGTGCACCAAGATCCAATCGCCTATATAGATCTGTGGTGGTCATGGCTGATGAAGGATAAGAGATGAAGATAGAGGGTTATGTGTTATAAACTCTCATAGGAAGATGGATAGATGAAGATACACTTTGTTTGTGCCGCCTATACAAATCTGTCGCACAAAGACCGAGAACTTTTCTTTTTTTCTTTTTTAAACCCTAAATATATATATGTTATAAAACCCCAAGGGAATCTTTACTTGATATATGTGAATTATATATTATTGTGTATATCATTGTTTATTTGATATATACTGTGATTTTATGTTGAATATTAAATCAATACATGATTTATATACAATGCAATAAATGATAAAGAAATTCGATTAAACAATATATACTCTTAGTTTTGTACTTTGTAATATCTATAGATCTTAATTTTGTATATGTTTCAAGGTATATTGACAATGTTTTAAGGTATTTGTTAGAATATAAAAATTAATTAATAGTTTTTTTATTTAAATTTTATTAATATTGTGATATATACAAATTTTGATGTGTTGGGATTCTGATTACTTAAATGGATATATATACTGTAAATGAAAGTTATAATATATACTTCGATTTATGTCGAACATTAAGCCAATATTATTTATATATCGTAGTATATTTCATATATTAGATTATACATTTTAAATAGCCATGAATCCCAAAAAAAAAAAAAAATAAATAAATTTGAAACCAACATAAATAAAAAATAATAATAAAATAAATATCATTAAATGCATTTTCTCTCTCCAATTAAATTAAATAAATAGAAAATCTCAACAAATAAATACATTTTTTCTCTCCATTTGAAAATATGAAAAAAAATCATATTATATACATCTTCTCTCTTCTCTCTATCATAAATACAGATTCTAGAGAAATATATAAAAAATTGGAAATAAAAATAATAAAAAAATTGATATTTGTCCAAAAATAATACTAAAGGTCTTTCTCGAAGAAATTCAAATAAGTTCGGCCAGAGTTGTTGTTTTCTAAATTTAAAAATTATTAATTAATAAGTAATAATAATTTTATTCTTATTTCCAACCATTTTTTACTTTGAATTTTAAAATGGTTTAAATTTTTTAAAATATATTTTTATCAGAAGGAGAAATCAGAACTGTTGAAAAATGTAGGGTAAATAAGAAAATATTTAGAATATTATTTTATTCAATTTCATATATAAAAAGTGGAAATCCTTATTATAAAATAGAAAATAAATAAAAGTAGAAAAACATGGCTAGTTTTGAGATTTGAATCCAAGTCATGTAAGAGGCTTAATTTCCAAGAATAATGTGGTTTTTTCTTTAAAAAAATGACAAATTCATGATTTAGGACTCAACCAAAACTATTGGTAAATTTGGGATAGTTTGGTTGCAAGAAAATCATTTATCGAATACGCGATTTTTGTATTCTACCTTATTTTTATTATGCAAAACTCGTACATCTCGTACATGAGTTTGTTCCTTTTTTTTCCTTTTTTTTTTTAAATATTAATGTTGCCTAAGAGGAACAAAATCCTTCTATTATTCTGTATTAATTATGTTATTAATTTGACCCCAACCAATTATTGTACTATTTTTTTTTTCTAATTCTCTACATAGCTGGTATTCTCTCTCCACATTTATTGTGTTAATTTAACTTTTTTTAAGTAATTCTTCCTAATATGTTTTCACTTTTCATCTGGTTCTCTTTTACCATTTACGTTCATCCACCTTGAATTTTTTCTTCATTGTTGTCACATATACCCATTTTTGTTTTTCATATACTTAATTTGAAATATATACCATTATATAGAAGTAATATTATTCTTTCATACAATCTAACATATAGACTAGACATGTATTTCTTATTTATTTTTATTAGAGCTTCTCGTAGATTTGATCAAATAAATTTAAAAAATTAAACCCATAGTCCAGACTTAGTACTTTTACAAATTAGTAAAAAACAAACTCAACTCATATGATACACTTGATATTCTTGATATACTTGATACACTTAATACACTATTGATATACACTTGATACACTATTAGTATATGTCTGATATACTTGATACATTGCTTATATACACTTGATACACTTGATACACTTGATATACTATTGATATACGGTTGAAAATGACTAGTTATTTAAGTGTTTAAAAAAAATCATAAAAATGATTTTATTGAAAATTACTTTTTCTCTGGTTATTCCAAACACGACCAAATTGTCAAAATGAGTATATATACTAAATTAAGTGTTAGTGAGCGTTAGGTTGAATCTCCCAATTGTACATTTTTACGCAAAAATGAAATAAACAACATCATTTAAAAAGGAAAAAAAAAAAACTATAGAAGGATAAAAAATGTAGCAAATACCAAAATTAAAATAGGTAATAACTCATATTGCTACAAACAAAGATACAAAAAGTATACACATCACTAGAAGAAAATATACACTGATATACTTTAAATGTGTTATATTAGTTGATCGATATACCAAAAAATAAGGATTTGTTAAAACGGAAAAATTGGAATATGAAATAAATGAAAATTTAAATCTGAGAATTTTGCCATATCTACAATTTTTCATATATTGAAGGCATACTCCTAATTATACATTTTGGATTTGTCACCCAAATTTCCTATTTTATTCATACAATCAAACATATATATTAGATGTGTATTTCTTATTCAATCTTTTACAAATGTATACTACTTCACGAAACTCTGAATGTTGTTGTTGAAAATGGTGAATCTTACTTCAATTTTTGAATGAATGTAGACAATTGAAGAATATATATGTATAAAAGAAAATTTCAAAATTGAAACATGTGAATAATTTAGGTAAATTCAATTGCTAAAATTTGGAAATATTTTTGCAAATAGGTATGGGAAGATTTTGCAAATTTAATGTGACAATTTTCAACCTTATTTGAAGTGATTTTTTAATTACATGTACAAAATGATCCAAATTAGAAAATATCATTTAAAATATTTTTAATATCTAAAAATTATGAAAAATCATGTATCATATCTACGAGTTTTGTGGCACAATTGACACCCAATTGACAACATGATTGTGTAAATCATGTACGGGGTCCACGATTTAGGCCGAAATCATGTACGGGGTCCAGTGATTCATTTATTAACTCGTGCAAGGAAAATTGTGTGCGAGATCTATGATTTACCTACCCTATTTTTTAGAGTAGTTAGATGTTCATTCTATTTTTGTTATTATTGATTTAAATTACATTCTAAAAAAAATAAAAATAAAATAAAAAGTTCCATGTAAGAAGATAGTTTTTTTCCAAACGGCTCGACCATAAGGCACCTTGAGCAAGTTTTAAAAACAAAAACCTATTTTTAAAAAACTATAAAAAAAAAAAAGTTCTTTCCATTATCAGAAACCTTTTAAAAATGGAAAAAAACAGAAAATTCAACTAAACACCGAACAGAACACGTTTTTTTTTCTAAAAAGTTAAAAACCAAAGATCGAATAGTAATCGGCGGCTGTGATGTTATTAAAAAAAAAATTTAAAAAAAAAAAAACAACAACAACAACACTAAAATTATTAAAATAATTTTCTATATTTATAAATAAATTGTTAAGTGGATTCTGAATGGGAAGTTGTTTTGCTGTGAAATAATGTTTGGTCTGATATTCAATAATTGTACTATATTTGTTTTCTCTAGATAACAAGCATGGTAAAAGTAACATGTACTTTTCCTATTTTTCCATAGCTAGTGGAACTTTTTAATTCAAAAAGATATTGATTTAAGAAGTTAATGCCTTAAATTTGTTTGGCATTATATGATTTAAATTTTATTTTAGTTCCACATCTTTGGTCATTTCTAGAAACTACTTTAACTTGATTATATATGACTTCAAACATTGTATTCTTCTATAATTTGTATATTTCAAATAAGAATAATGCACGTCTTTACTGGGAGAAGACATAGGAGAATGTGCTTCCTAAAATGAAAAATTTAGAGCCTCAAGTTTTAGATCGATTAGCCAAGTTGGTAAATATAGATCAATTGAAAAACTAATCGAATTGCTTTCGATCTAGCACTTTCAAACCTCGAGCATTGGAAATAATCCTGACATGCACATCGCCAACATTACATGCAACCATAGGTGACTGTTAAAGGTAGGGTATTATGAATAATCCCATTTGACAACCTCAAAGAGGAAAGTAAGTGATCTCCAAATGAAAACTCTGACCTCACTTCTTGTGTGCTTAGCTAAACTATACACTCTCTGTAATAGCATCAGAGTGTGATAGACTCGATATCATATCAATGCGAACATAGTTCACGTAGATCAGCTCGAAAGTGAGACCAAACCAGGAGAAGTAGGTTGGAGATCAGACCCACAAAAGACACATGATGATAACAAACGCGTGCAAGATTTGAGAGTCAATATAGTATATATTAGTCATTTAATAGAACACTTAAATTCAATTACGGGTGTATAGTATCTTTTTCTCATCTATTTCGTTTTGTGTTAGCTGTCAAATTTAATTCTTTTGACATGTTTTAGTAGTTACATCATATGATATAGTTGTTAATCAACATAGTCAACATGCAACATAAACATTAAGTTAAATGAATTAACAATAAATATTGTTAAGTTGAAGAATTCATACACATAGTTGAAACTTTCCAAAATTTAAGAATTAAATAAATAATTTTTTAAACAAAATGACCATATATTTACAATTTGAAATAGAATAAACATGAAAAGAAGAGAAATATGAAACTTAATCACATTATTTGTCATTACTTGGTGGAAAAGAAAACAAAATGAAAAGATGATAGATTAGAATGTGGTTGGTATGGTCATCTTATAGTGACCCACCACTATTTCATAACTTGAAAGTGACATTTTTGGAAAATGACTTGCAATCCAACCCAAAGACATCATCATAAACAAGAGAATCTGGTGTACGGAGCTTCAAATTTTATATAATTCCATAGTCACACTCACACTCACATCACACCACCACCACCTACCCTTTACTCAAACCACACTTTGATTAATTACACTTATCCTATGTATTGATATTTTTATCGATATTTATACATCTATCATTTATTCAATAATGATATAATAGGTAAATTAACATTTTTGTTATATCGTTAAAAAATTCACTGAGACCTTTCAAAAATAAACAACAAAAAATTACTAATATAATTATAATAAAAATAATAAACAAGCAAATTTGTTAAAGTATAAAATGTTTATTTATAAATTTAAATATTCTTTTCAATTTTTTGTTTTTATAATTTTTTTAAAAATATCTATCGATATTGATATTCTATCTACATTTTTATAAAATTGAGATCTCTACCTTTTAAATCTAGACTAAATAATAAACACGTTTTTTTTTTTTTTACAATATATATAAATCAATACATTCAATACAGGGCTTTGGATTCCAACAACAATTCCAATTCCACATATTTAATCAATTTTGTAAATGTATTTTTTAATGAAAAAAAAAAAAGCTTAAACTTCATCGTGCTTGTGTGAGAATATTTAGTTAAACTTTGTTAGTGTAAAATAAATGAGAGTGACATAAAGCTTAAAATTGAAACGTATACCAAATACAATATTTGAAGCTTAAGAATCTATAGACCACTTCTTAAGGAGTCTAATTAGGTATAGTCTTAAATGTTTAGGAATAACTATGGATTAACAACTAAATCAACCTCTCTCTCTCTCTCTCTCTCTCTTTTTCTTTTGAAGAGGTTATTACTCAGAAGAAAATACAGAAGAACTACACTCATTTTGAGCTAAAGACAAAAACCATAAAGGGAAGGAGCTAATCCAGAAAATAGAGGATTCACTGACAATAGCATAGAAGCCAAAGAGTGTGCTAAAATGTTACAATTTCAAGAGATGTGGTTGATTGAAAAGGAAGAAAGAAGATAAAGAGTTTTCTGAATTTTATCACAAACACCAATTTCATTTATGTATGAAGATGATCCATTGAGGGTTTTAACTGCAAAGAGAGAATCAGACTCAATTTCAAGATGATCATGAATATTAAGGCTTAGAGCCAAATCAACTCCATGATGAATAGCTGCGTGGAGGATCGAATATTTGACTTGAAGTTACTATTAAAAACCTTGAAGAGTCTCGGATTACAGTACCAATCGAGAAGGAGATTTTTTAGTAGCATAATAAGTACTATCATAATAACTATTAAAAATCATGATAAATACCATGATAAGTCTCTGATTACAGCACCTTGCCAACAAAGCTGCTATTAAAAATCAACCTTATTACTATCCTGATAAGTACAGATTTGCAATGAGATGATGATGAACTCTAGAATAACTCAACATTCCATTGTCACGAGACAAAATATTCCATACTTAGCTCTACACCATTTTGATCTAAACATCGATGCGAGTGCAACACCAAAAAAAAAAAAACCATATTTATATTTTTTTTTTTCTTTTGTTTGTTTATTTTTCATTTTTTGAAGACTTATTTTGTTTGTTTAACAACCAATGATGCAACTTTGAATGTGTAGTAACATATTGCAGACATGTATTGTGACCAAGGTGAGACAGGTATTTAGTAGGATAGACTTGATTTGCATGAAAAGGATGGTCTAGGGTGAACTCACATTGAACCAAATGGAAGATGATGTTCTAAATACCATTTTAGTTCCTAATATTTTTTTCAACATAAGCAAAGCCAAAGCCTCAATAGATGGGCGGTCAAAATACTCCAACAACCTATCTAGACAATTATGAGTCATTTCAATATGTGAACAAAAAATTCTAAGACATTAAACTATAAAATGAATATTGTTAATTTAATTTGAATAGTAATGTCTGACACAAAATTTAAAAATAATGAAAGAGATAGTAGCTAAAATAATGTATATGTTGTATTAGGTTATATTGAATATGAAATGTGATGAACACAACATTTTCTAGGGTAAAATATAAAGTCGATTTGATAGAGAATTTAGATTATGTTTTATGTTTTCAGATTCCATGAGTTCAGCTATTTGGTAGATAATTTGGATTCTATTTCTGAAAACTGTTTTTGGATTCTATGATCCAAATAATGCAAATTCTGAAAATAACATTTTTTATATTTTCATTGTATCTAAATTTTAAATTTTAGATTTTAAAATGCAGAATTATATAAATAAAGATATAAACATTTAAAAATATAATATACCATGTTATAAAAAATTCATTTAAAACATATATATAATATGTATTATGTAATATTTCATGAATTATATATTACAAAATAATAATTATGTAAATTTTTAACATAAATAAATTAATAATAGTTTATTGTTAACTAAATATTAGTGGCTAACTACATCTAATTTTATGATCTATAAATATATAGTATTAAAAAAATATTAAACAATTATTTAAATTAAAATCAAATTTTTAAACCTCCTGCCAAACACAGGTCTAAAAATATGAAATAAACTTAGTTTTTAATCAATGGGCATGAAGTTTGAAAGTAAAGTTTGTAGGAATGTATCAGCAACAGGGAAAGCAACAAGGATCATTAAACACTCTAATTCATTAATTTTGTCAGAATATAAAGCATGCTCTCGCAGAAACAAGTGGATTTTAAGATATACCTTTGTAAAACTTCTTCAAAGCTCGATTTCTAGCTGCAACCTTCTCCAAATTTTGTTGTAGACCACCTCAAGATCTTCCCCCACCATTCTCTTGGTACTCTAGATTGAGTTGTGTGATTCAAAACAAACTTGAATGAAGGAAATTTTGATAAGTGCTCACAACAGCAATTCAGTTGAAGAACACCTTCTTCACCACAAATTTTTCAGCAAAAATTCTATCGATAACATGCTCCAAATTCACTCCAATCTTCTCAATATATTGGAGACTATCATGCAATGAAGATGACTGCATGAGATGCAGCTCATGCTTGGAGTAATTGAAGCCTAAAGAGATGGATTTTGTGTGAGCAACTTCAAAGGTGATAATGGAATAAACCAAAATTCCATTTGTGTTTTTCCATCTTTTTCAACTTTTCCAAATTGATTTCAAATACATTTATGAAATTGAAAAAATTATTAATTTCATAAATAAAATTTTCTAATAAAATTAATAAATAATTATTTAAACAATTTAAACAATTCTAATTAATTTAATATCAAATATTAAATTAATTTTTATACTAATCCACCTTCATATATTTAAATCATATAATTACTAATTCCCTTAATTCTAATTTGAACGTTGCTATTCTAAAACTAATCCATTTACGAGCTAGTAGGGACCTCGCGGACCTACAGATCATGGGTTCCAAGGATCCGAGATTAATTGGCAACCCCATTCGTTAACTAATGGGTCACTCCATTAAAGTCCATAGTTGCACTCCCATCATGTAGATATATTATGTCCACGTGATTTAACCATAATTAGTAAGTTGACCCTTCACAAGTTATTCGTAATAGCGGCTGGGTCAAATATCTGTTTTACCCCCAAGATTACGTCTTGTTCCTCATGTTCCTACTGATCCTCTAATGAACAATTGGTTTGTGAGTCAATCACTAAACTAAAACTCTCTCAGTCTAGTGAAAGGGTGGGGCCCCTTGTTCAAGACCTGGATTCAATCCTTGAAGAACAACCTTTCTCCTATCCCTAAATCGGGTTAAGCATAAATTCCATCTTGCACCCTATGTTTCCAGCTTTCTATTCAATTTTACCCCTGAAATTGGAGGCTTATTGAGCCGATGCTGTTGAGCCAACCCTCACCTATGCAGATCTAAGGATAATTCTAAATAAACAGGAGTTCATAGTTAGCTTAGGATTAAGATCGAGTTACCTAGGTCATTTAAGTGAAATAGTCAGTCTTATACAGTAAACAACATTATAAAGTAAGACTAACTTATTTCTTAGTCCGATCTTATGCAAACTCATTGCATAAGACGTCCTCACTCCTCATGTCATAACATGTACGAATTAAGACCACTTCGTTTGTAGCACTTTACAACAATTTATAACCAGTAGGTCGCATCCCATAGTGTTACCAGAATAAGGCACCCAACCTTATTCATATACTATAAATTATTTTGACTGTTTACTCGAACCTGATCTACTTTTATGTCTCCACATAAAGTTCAAGTACTCATGTAATAGTCATGGATCTTAATTTATTGTATTTAAACTTTTATGTACACAATTTATAAAATCAATAATAAGTTTATTGACTATAGAAAATGTTTTATCATTTTACAAACTGTGAGTTTTAAAACATAAAACCCAACAAAGTTTTCATTTAGTGAGCATGAAGTTTGAAAGTAACTGAAGAGATAAAATGAAGTATGAATGTATAATTTTTCAAAAAATATATTTTATTTTGATTCCATCTGATTGCCATGTATTAGAGGCAATATTAGATAGTTTTTTTTTACTAAAGTTTATGGATTGTAGATCATAAATATGGTATTGAATCAAACTACATACAAATTTTTAATCTTAATAGCTATGAGTAAGAGATTTTATGCACTAAAAATGGAACCAAGAGAGAAATTCAATCCCCAAGAAACCTCCACGATTTCCCCCCTCAAACCTTCATCTTCTCTGTAATTTTCTTCATCCTTTCCTTTTTCATTTTTTTTCTACTTTCACCTCTTATTTCTTCATCCTTAAACTCGAAGGTGAATGTTGCCTGTCATGGATAGTCTGTCCGGTTTAACGCTTGTCAGAGAAGGTTCATTGGAATGGGTCGTGTCACAATCACACCCTCGTAAAGGTCTCAAGGCGATTGTGCGGCTTCTTCTCGCCCTCGAATAAGTCAGCCAATCCAAATTCGAATAGCCTATGGCACAATAGCGTTTCTCACAGCCTCCACCCTCGTTCTTGAGAAAATGTTTTAGAGAACGAATTTTAGAGAAAAAGGTTTTCGCAAACATTTGAAAGCATGGTTTGAGCAAAGAAATATCATAGTAGGCTAGAAAGTAATAAGCAACAACAACGGGTTTATAGCATACCACACCGGGTATGAGGATATGATGATTAGTCTTACCCCCATTTAGTACATTCTGAACAAAAAGACATCCGCGACTCTTGCATATGAAAATGAACAAGCGGTCATACACTAAAAAAAGTACATAGAAAGTAAACTAACTATCAAAATGAAATACATAAGATGAAAGCATTATAAAAAGAGATGGAGGCGGACATGCAGCCATAGGTGATACGTCTTGGACAAGCATGACCGTGACATTCTCTTTCACTTAATTGGTTGACGTCCTCGTCAACCGACTCTACTCAAACTCAACAAATTGTTAAGCAGTTTCCTTAAGGTCCTCCCAACGAACTTCTCTGTCTTTGAGGCTTTTCCACCTCTCATGAACTCTTCAAACCTTGTCCTAGTCTTCTAACTCTATTGCTTCTTCCAATAAGTCTCTCATTGACTTCTTCCTCTATCATTCTCTCATTGACTTCTTCCTCTATCGTTCTCTTCGTCGTGGCAGACGGACATTTCACCACATTACATCGCTCATCAGCATGGTCGAGGTGATAGGGTTTCAATCTACTTACGTGGATGACATGATGAATCTTCATCCACGATGGTAATTGCACCCGGTAAGAGGCTTTCCCAACCTTTTCGATGACATTTAACAATCTTCTATAGCTACTCATGAGGTGACTTTCTCTTTGGAGGTAGGGATCTTTGTAAACTGTCCCAACTCGGCAACGCAATACTTTTCCAAAACACACATAATGTCTTGAGGGGCAGTGATCCCAACATGTACAACGGTGGGCATAGACCCTGTAATCAATAAGCATTTGGCGAGGGGTATAGATATTACCTTGTGCTCGAGTAAGAACTCCATCTCCAATACCACGTCAAAGTCATCCATTTTAATGATTACGAAATCGGCAGGGCCACTCCAATCCCCAACTTTACGACGATTATCTTTACCATTCCTGTAATAGGCAAGATCACATAATTCACTATTTTTATTTTCCCTGCGCCTCCTTCCCAACAGAGATTCAACCATATGGCTTCTGTTCTGAACATAAAAGTATGGTGGCTCCAGGGTCAACCATGGTACTTTTGCCCGACCTATGGTTGACCCACGCATCTACATACATCAATCTGCCATTTTAGGATTCATTTGTTTCTAACATATTCCTCTAGAGGACAGCTAAAGATCTTAGGGCCTCAACTCGTGGGGTTTCATCTTCCTTTACTTGTATGTTCTCATCCTCTATAAGAACAACCTTGTCTTTCGAGTCCAAGGCTAATAAGGCTTGTAAGGTGTCAAAGGCTGCTCATTTCAGCACTCGTTTGCCTTGTGTTGCCCCTTGCATATATAAAAGAATGGGGCCTAAAAAATCCGTTGATTTGACCCTCGCCACGTATTTCCAATCTTCAGTTGGAATAGTTTGTCATCCCCACTAGTGTCTCTGTCTCTTCCACTATTTCTCGATGGGTTTGAATAATTACTCTTACTCCCGCTATTTGGGGATCTCGAATATTGCCTCATCTCTTAAGATTCATTAGTTAAGTCAAACAATCGTTCGACTGTTGCGTATGTAGCTGGGAGATCCTATACTCTTTGTTTGTATAATTTTGTTTTTGCCCACAGTTTCAGACATTCGACAAAACAGAAAACTGTCTTTTTCGAACATATCTTGTATGTCCAACATCAGTACAGAAAATTGTTTCACATAGCCCATAACAGTTCTAGTATGTTTCAGAAAATTGTTTCACATAGCCCATAATAGTTCTAGTATGTTTCAATTCTCATAATTTATGCCTCACTGATATTTCAACATTTTCAAGGAAAAACTGAGAATTTAACTTCTGTTTTAGTCTCTCCTACGTGTCGATGGTGCACCGACCCTCTTAGATGTCCAGGAAACGAGACCTCCACATAACTTATCATCCTTTGCTAGATGCATTGTCATCAAAGTGATCTTTGACTCTTCAGTGGCTCCATATCAAAGATAAAATTCTCTAGTGCTTTCGTGTCACGAGCCCCATAGAAAGGCTTAGGTTCGGGTACTTTTACCCCGTTGAATTGGACTACACCTTAGGTGGGGTCTAGTTTCCCACCACACTTATAATGAGGTTAACACTTGCACTGATGTCCGAGATCTCAACCCGAACGACACTGAGAGTGGCTCGAAAGTCTTTGAATAACTCATTCACCATTTGAATTATCTCTTTTGCGAGCTGTCTAGTTCTTCGACACGTACGCTCGAAATTACTAATTCTTGTAGCCTTTGTTTCTAGGGTCTCAACCCTTGTTAACAATTCCTTGATGGGCATTCCATCCAAGTGGCCAATCACCACGTCAATTTCATCGACCTTGTCAGAGACTTCTTGTAACCAAGTTCCCAAGAACCGAACCTAATCGAGAACTTATATTAGATAGAGCATTTGCTCTTCTATCTTAACCAACTGGTCTAAGACTTGCCCAACTATTTTGTAACGAACATCACAGCTTCTCAACTTCACGAGCCGACTCTGATACCTACGATCGTACCCTCTAAGGGTCTCAAGGCAAATGTGTGACACTTGTTCTCGCCCTCAAACAAATCAACCAATCCAAATTCGAATAGCCAATGACACAATGAACGTTTCTCAGAACCTCCCCCCATTCTTGAGAAAATATTTTAGAGAACATGTTTTAGAGAAAAAGGTTTTTGCAAACATTTGAAAGCAAGACTTGAACAAAAAAAATTGTAGTAGGCTAGAAAGCAATAAGCAACGACTTTATAATGTACCACACCGGGTAAGAGGATATGATGAATAGTCATCACTTAAATGCATTTTGAATAAAAAGACATATGTCACCATTGCATATGAAAATGGACAAAAGTGATCATATACTCTACAAAGTACACAAAAAATAAACTAAATAGCAAAGGTACGCTCCACTCTCGGGACCCCTACTCTAATCAAAAGACTAAACGCCCCTACTAAAAGGCAGCACTGGAATGAGAAAGGCTTGTAGACTCGTGAGGCTGAACGACACATTCAAAAACTAAAGCGCACACTCGAAAGTGCTTCGAAAGGTGTCAGGTGTGCAAAACCGAAGCCCGCCATGTTCACCCGTTGGGCCAAGGATAAAAAAGTATGGTAAAAAGAGATGGAAGCATGGCTCGTTGAAAGTCATATCATTCGGACGTGCTTTGATAGTGATCTATGCAATCGTGGTTGGCAGATTGGGTTCTACAACTCCAGTGGTTGCCCCTACGGCTTCTGTGGGTGTTGGAAAGCTACGGCTTCTATGGATGTTTGTCAGAGTATTTGGCCGAAGATTTCTTTTTCGAATTATAATTTCTCCAACCTCTCTCATATCTCTCTCAATGTGTCTCTTCTCCTTTTTCTTCTTCATCAAATGGATGGAGGAGTCTAATTATAATAGATAGATGTGTGAAAAAGTGGGGGAGTCCGACCATCTCGAGCACCCTAAACAATCCCAATGTTATCGTCCCAATGTTGTAATCTCGACACTACATTTGTGCAATGATCTAGATGCAGTAATTTCATATCTCTGCCCATTGTTCAATTGCGATTCTCTAAACAGATTTTAGTAGACTTTTCTTAGGAACTTCCTTCCATTCTTTTGGTTCTTATCCTTCAATTCTTCTCACAAATCTGGTTTCTCATTAAAAAGAGATGCACGAAAAACAAATATCATGAAATGTCCAATAACAGCAATTTGATTGGCAACAAAAACTAAACTTGTGCAAGAAAAATCGACCAAAGTGGAACAACAAAAAGGAAAAAAGAAAAGGGGAAGCAGATGAGAAATGGGTTCGTGACCCTGACCCCCTTCGTACACACTATTCAAAGGGAGGGATTTGAAAATGACGCTCAATCCAATGACATAATCAGATTCCATAAAAACGTGGTACGGAGCTCCACCACCAACACCTTTTCAATTATACAATACCTTAACGTGCGGCAACTCCCATTTTGATTAAACAGATCCTTCAATCATATTCACTAAACTATATTCTAAGCCACAACAATCAGATTGATAATAAGAAGATGAATTCAGCCAAATGCGTTATCAATCACATAAAGAGAATATCAAGAGTTCGAAGCAGAAAGTATAAAATGCATAAAGCATAAAGCCTTTTTATCCTCTCCAGAAACTTACCCATATGAACACTACATGGCAAATGAAAAACTAAGATGTAATTTATTTGAAAGCGATAAATTCTAAGGAATACACTGTTTATTTCAAGAAGAGAGGGAAAGCCACCACCCAACTTTTTGAAAGTTGAATCCACCATGAACAATACATGGCAATTGAAAAACTAAGATGTAATTTATTTGAAAGCGATAAATTCTAAGGAATACACTGTTTATTTCAAGAAGAGAGGGGAACCCACCACCCAACCCACCCAACTTTTTGAAAGTTGAATCATGGGTCCAACAACTACGACAAGAACGAGAAAAACCAAATTGCCAAGGTCCACAACTCACCCAAATAACTAAAACCAACCTAATTGATAGCAATCACCAGCTGTTGTCGTCATCTCATTCAATGAGAATAGATTTTCAAATTCAGAGACTTGTTGATCCATGACTTCCAGCTTCCTGTGCCTTTGCGAGAGATGGTCGGCGATCGTGGGGATTTTCCATCTTCTGGCACTTTCTCTGGCTGTGGTTTCTTGCACAGCATGAAATTTCGAGCTCCGTGCGATCCAATTGTGTCCCATGGACACAAGGCTGCAGAAAATTTTACAAACAACATGAGACAAACGAACCCCAGATTTGTTTTTTTTCCTATTGTGATCAGAGGATTCTCAAGATAGGAAACAGAGATCCCAACACAAAACAAATCCCAGATCAGAAATACCCATCACAAAACTAATAAAGGAAATTGAGATAGAGATAACAAATCTATGAACAACATCACAATTTTCTCCAGCGATTTCAGATTGGAAACATGCAAAATGATTGTAAAGGAAAATAATTACAAAGCATGTTACTGAACTGAATTATCAAAAAAGAGAAAGTTCGATTGATTTACCATCTGGTCCAGAATTTGGGCAGTAAAGCTGAAAATCTCTAAGATCGGACCCAAGAATCGGTAGCCTGCCCTCACGCGCGTAAGATTTCAACGCGGTATCAATAACAGCAGCAACAAGTTGCTCCTCGTTGACAATAAATCGAATCGGACCCGCACTACCGAGGACATTGATGCTGATCAAGAGCCTGTTGCCCTTAACATTCTGATTCTTCTTCTGCTTGTACAGCAACATCTTCATAAAATAAAATATCAAATTCAAAATCCAAACCCCTTCTTTTTTTTATTTCTTTCAAATTCTATCCGAAACAGAGAATCGGCAATCGACGATAGCCCCGACAGATTTACCGAAGCTAACGCCGCGATCAAAAAATCAAAAGAGAGAAATAGCAAAAAACAAAAAAGTTAAAAAAAAAACAAAATCCTTGTAATGGGGTTGAGAGAAAAGAAAGAGAACTCTCAAGGGTCAACTCCAAGGCAGCGGTAGTACCAGCCTTCCTTGCAAGAACCAAAAGCGAAAGAAGAAGCAGCAGAGAGAGGAAGACGAGCGCTCGCCCTTGAATCCAAAAGGGAGCGCATGTAATTACTACTACTAGAATTTTCTTCCACCATTCACAACTCTTTCAAAAATTCTCCGATCTATTTCGGCGGATGAGAAGAAAAATATCACAGAGTAAAAGAAAAACTGAAACAGGGATCGTTTCTCAAATTGCACGGGCTCTAAAAATCAAAGAGACAGAAAAGGGGGGATGGAATCAAATGTTCGAGAAGAACCCAGAGAAGAAAATAATGGGGGAAAATTGAAAATTGAGAATGGTGTGGCGAATGAGGAAGAAGAGAAGGGTGGTGGGGGGTATTTAAATGAAATTGATGAAGAAGGAAAATTAGGGTTAGGGTTTGGTTTGGGGCTGTGAAACGAACAACAAAAAAATGTTTTTAATTTTTCTTTGCTCTTAATTTCCGTGTCGTTGAAGGATTCGAAATCCTATACTTCTCGCCGACTTGTCATTCTGGAAATCCCCACACGTTAATTTAAATTGTTTTTAATTCTATTTTCCTACTTTCTTTGTTTTTCTTTCTCTAAAACAAACAAATTCCAGTTATATGTTTTTTTCACCTCTACATTTTTAGGTTTAATTTTGCCTCATGAATCATAATTTATTTTCATTTTTCTAAGAAAAAACAACTAATGATATAAATACATAGACGTAGGAAAGATTAAGAATTTTAAAAAAAAATGAGTTTTTTGAAAAACACTTTTTCTCTAATTATTCCAAATATGGCTAAATTGTCAAAATTGAGCCTGAGTGAATTTTAGGTGAAATCTCTTTGACCTTATACATTTAGAAATAAACAACATCATTTAAAAAGAGGGAAAAAGGTACAAAAGGGGAAAAATGTCGTAAATACATAAACTAAAGTGACTAACTCAAAAAATCTTCGTGGGTGTTTAACCAGCTTACGTGCACTATTCTCTATGGTACAACTCGACCATATAACATTTGGGTGGATATTAAATCCTAGGTAAGTAGCCACATAGATTGAACTCATTCCTTCTTAGACCCTTAAAAATAAGCAAATCAATTTAGATTCTCAAATTTGATTTCCTTTTAAAATTGTCCATGCATCAATCCTAATACTATATTTTATTAACCTGACATTTAAAGATGTCCACGCATGTGTAAGAATTGAATGCATGGATGGTTTTTAAATACATCTTAATTGATGGTTTAGATGGATTAACTTATAACAACGTAGGCATGTTAAGGAATGATTTTAAAATGGTTAAAACGGTTTTTGTCATTTTCAAAATCACTCTTAAATATGTTTTTCTATCATCTAGAATCAATTTTGTCGATATGAAAATTAAATTTAAAAGTGTAAAATTAAATATTAAATTGATTTTCCATGATTAAATGCACATTTAAGGTGATTTTAAACATGAAGAAGTGATTTTAACAATTTCAAAATCACTCCCAAACATGTTCTTAAGGTTTAATCAAATGATCAATTATATGTTTTGTACGGTATTTTTTGAACTAAGTTTGAAGGACAATGTTAACTTGTACTACCATTTTCGAGTTCAACCGTTCGATTTTTCTACCACATATTGTAAAAAATAAATTAAAGTTAAATTTGAGTAGTTGATGTAAGTAACTCAACTTCAATAGTAAATGTTATTGAAGTTGCACATTTATTTTGTAACTTTATCTGCTCCTTTATTTCTTCTACTTTTCGTATTCATTGAGTAACTTCATTTTTCCCTCTTAATCTACTTTTCACAATTATCCAAGAACTCAATTTTACAACTTTACATCCTAAACACAAATTTACTAACTCTAATATATTAATCCAAAATTTAATAACTAGTGCAACGAAATGGAGGTATCAAGCTAAATTCATGGCCAATCAATGAAAGTCTATCCCTAAATGAGAGAACATTCTCAAAAGAACCAAAATTATATATTCAAAATGGATAATCAAAAGCTTTCTATTACATACTCTTAGACTATATATATTCTTATAAGGAAATATTAAAATGAATAACTAAACCATAATTAATCTAAATTATCGAATAAACTAAACATTACTAAAATATACTAATCATCTTCTAATTTTTCTCATCATTCATCTTGACTTACAAAATACTAAAAATGCTAATAGTAATAATAATAATTTAAATAATTAAATAATACAAATAGTTTTCAATGATTTAAATAATTAAAACATTTCAACAAAAAATTTACTAGTTTCAAAGCTAATGGCACATCTTTAAAAGATGGGTTACTGTTTATTAATTATATTATCCAATCAAATGGATATTTCCTGTTTTTTCTTTTTTTGAAAAAATGGACATATTGCTAATTAAATGGTATCTCAATTATCAAACAAAATAAAAATCTCAAAATCAAGATCTCACTTTCAAGTCAAGCCCTTGGACTCTGATAAGGATGGGTGGGTGGACCTCAAAAATTATTTTAATTTTAATATAAAAAACGTTTTAAAGTTATATTATAACAATATTTTTATTAAGAAAATAACAATGGAATATTCCTTCCTAAAAAGTATACCTCAATCAATAAGATTTTATTTTATTTAGTTCAACAATGGTGAAGTAGTGATCCAACCATCAAATTTAAAAATAAAATTTATATCTCATGTACCAAATTAAATTTTGTGTCACCTAAGCTACTATATTCAATATTTTGTCCATAACTTTTTTTAAAAAAATATTTTTCCCATGACTTTAAATTTGTTTAATTTGATTCATACCCCTAGAAAAAGCCAAATTGACAGAAATAATGATATTATGTATTGTAACAACTCCAAAGATCAGTTTTGATTTACTAGAGAAAAAGTGTTTTTAAAAAGTCATTATTATTTAAACTATTTTGATACAATTGGTTTAAATTACACATTGAAAGTGTTTCAAAAACTATTTTGAATGATTGTCAAATACTTCAATTTTATTTAAAATGACTTATTTTCAAAATTAAAGACTTAAAGAATTAAATCAAATACACCCTAAGTTACCTCTATTTATAGTAAAACTAGTAAATTTGTTTTGCGATTAAACTATTTAGGTTCTTATTTAACAAAAGTATTGATTTGTTTGAAAATTTCCTTTTCCACTATATTTGGTTTTATTGATGGTTCCAGCTTCTTTTTACTAAAATAATCAAATTTAACAAAATTTCATTGCATTTAGAGAACTATTTTTTGTTTAGTGTTGGAATAACTATTCATTTAACTAGTCATATTTCGATTTTCAATTTACAAATCATAATTTATAGCATAGATTAGTAAAATTTATAGCTTTTTTTATTCAATTACTATAAAAACACAATTTTAAATACATTGGTTTCAAATATTTCTCAATCTAAACAAAATATTAAAAATAAAAAAAAATAAAAAAACATTTTTGGTCCCTAGACTTTGATGTAGTTTTCATTTAATCTATAGGTTTTCAAATATTACACATTTGGTCCTTAAGTTTTGAGTTTTGTTTCAATTATTTAGTCTCTAAGTTTCAAAATGTTAAATTTTTGTCCATGAGATTTGAGTTTTGTCTCAATTTCATACCTAGATTTCAAGATTTTACATTTTTAACCTCAATTTTTCAATGTCAATCATTGACGTCAATGTATATGAATTAATTAAAAATAATTATGAAGTGAAAATTTTCATTCAATTTTAAAAGTGATAAAAAATAATGAAACTTAATAATTATAATTCTTTTAATAATTTATTAACATAAATTAATACTAGAGATGGAAAATTAATATTTAGTGAATAATCGATATTAAAAATGTAAATCTTGAAACATAAGAATCAAATTGAAACAAAACTCAAATGTAAAAAATATAACTGTAACATTTTGAAATTGAAATCAAACTCAAAACTTAAATTAATATATGTGTAACATTTTGAAATCTGTGGGCTAAACAGAAATTAGACCCAAAACCTAGTGATAAAAAAGTATTTTTTCTAAAAAAAATTAAAAATTAACTTTCAAACTTTTTTTAGAAGAATTATTTTTCAAACTTGTTTTTGTTTTTTTTATCTTTTTTTAGTTCAGTTAATTTGGTATGCTAAAAGAGAGATATTTTACTAAAATTTTAAAACGATATTTGTCATCGTGTACTAAATTCAAACTCATTAATAACGAAAATGATATTTTTCCTAGAAGGAAAAATACAGAATTTATAAAAGAAATCAAATTGAAGAAAAAGAAAAGGGAAAGCGACGAAGACATGTGAGTTATTATGAAGTGATAAAAGGGAAAATTTTTAATTATTATTTTCAGTTCCATTCCATGTACGAAAAGCAAAAACCTCTGTTCTTCACTTCATCTTCTTCTTTCAATGGCAGAGCGAGCACGTGGAGGAGCCGCCTACTCGGCGGGTCAACAAAATTTGCTTTCAATAGTGGAGTTTCCTAGCCGATTCCATTGTCAGCGCTGTGAGTCTTCCATTTCCATTTTCCCCCAAACCCTAATTTCACATTTTTAATCCAAATTCAAATCTCGTCTGCTTTTGGTAATCCTTTTTCAATCTGGTGGCCCCCCTTCCCTCCCCCTGATGATGATATCGATTTCGTTTGTCTGTGTTCGATTCAAATTTCACTTTCACTTTTCCGCTTTGCCCTTGAGATATTTTCTTTTATTGCTTCTTTCAGTTGCATGCGCACCATCTGTTTGTTTAAATGCCTTTAAGGTATACGCCTCACTTTTTCAAGCCTTAGCCAGTTGGTGTTGTGGGTGTGGGTCCATTTAGATAAGCTTTAAGAAGTTGTTTCTGTGCGGTTAAAGATGCCATGTTTGTGGTTTTGTCTTGATTTCAATTAGATTTATGTCAGGTTTATCCAAGAAAACGTAATAAATCAATAGTAATTCGAAAATCCATTTGGAAATTATGTGAGATCCATTAGTCGATATCGTTATTGTTATGATCACCGTTATTGCCATTGTTACCATATGAGAATCATGAATTTATCACATTTACTATTACCATTACCGTTACCATTTGACCTTCAAGAGTAACGATAATAGTAAATATGACAGATTATATTTACAATTGATTTATCAATGAAATTCCATTACGATTATACCAACTGTCATTACGAATTGGTAAATGTAGTCTTAGTGTTGATAGTTTGGTCGAATGGAAATAATTTTCTTATGTGACAAGCTTTATGGATGTGGTATATAGAGAAATGAGCTACAAATGCTGTCTGAAAGCTAAAATGGTTTATTGTGTGTGAAATCAGCTTAACTAGACGAGCGTTTTGAACGGTGTAAAATGGTAAAGGCTAAAGTGCTTTATTGGTATTAGATCAACTTAGCCAAATTAGAGTTTTAATTGTGTAAAAAATAGAGAGAGATACATTTGGACTGATATTATAGTCAACTAATTAAACCTTTCAATTCATCTTCTCTCTACCACAAATAGAGAAAATTTATTGTATAACAGAATGTTACTATCTAGCTATAGTGGGGATGTTTTAAGAGATGTAACCAAACTAAATTGTAAACTAAATAGGAACTTTACAAACCAGATTGAAACTACGTACGCGTAACTGGAACTTGATACTGTAAAGGTTAATTTAGCCCTTTTATGCACATAATGAATGGAAAAGTTTGAGGGAGAATATATGATGTGCTGTGATGGATACCCACCATTGAAATTAGAGCCTTTCACTTAGAGTGAGGCCGCATCGTGGCCGTTGCCATCAGCATCTCATTCCATTGCCAGGCTTGCGCCTTGGCCATTCCCCTGCCTAGCAATGAATCAGTTTCAGCCCCATGTTTAGAAAGTAGGTTCCAGATTCACGGGGAATTTTTCAGTTTTTAAGCAACCTTTTTTTAAAAATCAGTTCGCACCCGTTGATATTTTAAACTATATATTCATTTACTTTTCTTTTGGTTAATCGGTTCTAGGATGATTCATCTAGAAGAAAGAAAGAAATGTTTTTTTTTTTTTTTTTTTTTTGAGAATGGTGTTTATAACGTTTCATATTGAAAGACTATTAAGGTGTATATATTTTATAGAAGCAGCAAGAACAACATGATTCTTAACAGCATTACGTGAACAACTTAAAAATTTCCTTTTAAGCATGGTGATAATTCCGTCCTAAAGAACTGTATGATGTAAGACAAACCGATCATCATAAAAATTTCAGCAGCCCATACAAAGCTCTTAGACAAAATATTCTTTCAGTCCTCGAGTTTTTTTCCATTGTATTTATTTAGTTTTTAGAAAGTATGGTTCATCCTAGCTTTAAGAAATAGTTTAATTTGGTTTTTTGAGTTTCTTTGTTCCATAGGACTCTGTCTCATGAACATCCCCACTAGAAAAAAGGGTAATTTACCCAGCTTTTATGGTAAAAGCTTTGGTGTAATAGAAACTCATCACCATTCTAAACTGTTTTGTGTGGGAAAAGTGAACCAAATCAAGGGGGAAGAAAGAAGGGAGGATTTGAGTATCAGATAATGTTGGTGGCGCTTTGTCCACCAACCAATCCTGGCCTTCGTGGAATCATTATTTTTAGAGTACATTCTGCTTTGGGTGGTTTATTCAGGGGAGGCACTAATGGCCAACAACAGGTAGAAAATGAAGGACCCAAAAGCCTGAATATTTGGCCCTTTTTTCTTTTTTGCTTTTATATTTGTTTGGCATTAGCGTGATTCTCTCTTCATTTTATGGCACATGAATTCGGCAATATCCTGAGGCCTCTGCTCACTTTTCGTCTTCTCGCATCTAATATAAGGTGATTTGTTGTGATCTCCTCTTGACCCACGTACACACGAAACAAAACAGAGAACATGGTTTATATTCCCTTCCAGTTTACTCGCTTTGATATTTTATTTGGATTTGATTCTTACTTTTTGAATATTGTGTTCCAGTCTTTCAGTTATGAAATTTTCTGTTTTGATCCTTTATATTTAATCCTTTAGAAATTGTTTGAGACGCTGAATTGGTTTGGTTATTATAGTCTGTGATTGATTGTGATTGAGTGCAGACTATTCACAGACTATTTTAATCGATTACAAGAGAATATGGTTACGAAATAGTAAACACAGTAGTTAATGAGGATTTTCAAATAGTTTTAATGTAGCTAAATGTGAATTATAATAATTGGAAATTTCAACTATTATAATGGGAGACTCAATGATCGAGTCGGCTATAATAACCTAAAGAGATGTTCATTTACGCTATGGGAATCCGCCCCATTTGCTAAAAAAGGATGCAATATATAAACATGAAATTTCATAGGGATGAGATTGAAATAGGGGGCGAGGACTAGGGGTGTTCAAAAAACTCGATGATCTGAAAAAATCGATCAATCCAACACAAATTAGGGTTATCAACTCATTTGGGTTGGGTTCAAATAGATGAAAATTTTATGGGTTGGGTTGGTTCATGGATTCATCTAATATAACCAAAATCAATTCAAACAAATCCGAATTTATTATTAACTTTAAAAAATATACATATTTTTTTGTTACTTATAACACAATTATTTATACATATATTGATTTTAATTTTATTTAATTCTAATATTTTTTAAATAATTTATTCTTCAACAACTCTTAAAAGTAGTTTCTTTGCATTGTAGAAACATAGTTTTCATTATATAAATTGAAATTGAGTTCTTAATCTTAATTCAATATATGAAAATAATTAAATTAGATTTTTACATATTTACGTTTTGTTTTTTTTAGAACAAAATTTTAAATAAATGACTTGATTAATCTGAACTAATCTAATCCAAATATTTCATAGTTAGGTTGGGTTGAGTTTATTTTTTTACTAAGAGTTTTTTGGGTTAAAGAAATTTACAAATCCAACAATTGAATTGAATCTAAAAAGTCTTTTAACCCAACTCAATTAACGAGGATAAAGAGGCTTTTTTCATCGAGTTCCATTTCGTGGTCATCTTTAATAGTCAACTTTACCCATGGCAAATCGGAGGGCAAAAGCTCCCTTAATTCTTCATTAATTGTTCAACAAAAAGTTTCAGTCTATTTCAAAACCGAACATGGAGCTAGCTTATCAAATGTGGTGTTGTTTTCATGAAGTTGATAGTTGTCAGTATAATTATATTTTATTTGAGTTTAATTTCAACTACTATAATTACTTATTGCTAGGTGTGAACATAGCATTGTTTAATTGGCCAAGGCATTGGTTTATATGGTTCTCTCTCTTTTAGGTAATTGGTTCATATTTCAACCTCACATTTTTCTTGAAGCGGTATTCTCATCCTCACATTTGCACGTTATATTCTAAAATAAAAATAATTGAAACCACTTGATTACTATAAGTCAAGTGACATGAGGTGGTAGGTTTTTCAATTTTATGGGTGGATATGCTTATTACTCTAATTAAGGTATTTTTTTCAACTCAATTAAAACAATATATTCTGATCTCTCATACTCATATTATCAATACATTTTAAAATTCACTGATAGTAGGATTAAATTGAAATTTATTAAGTGATGAAATTGAAAAATCACTACATAAGGGACTGAATAAGGGATTTTATTTTATGTAGTATTTTCAAATATGAGTTTAGATTTGAAAACTCTATTCTAGTTTTAATTAGTTTTTTTCTAAATGTTTTTTATAGTATATTTATGAACCATAAAATTAGCTATAGTAAATAACTAAATATTAGGTTGAATGTCAACTATTATCAATTAATTTGTGAACACATAATATGTTATAAATTTTGTATAATACTATATAATTTATTTAATTTTATATTATAATTAGTTTAAAAATAAAGCGACTTTCTAAATAAAGTAAAACGGATTAAAAAACTTCAAATAAAATCATATAAATTATATATTCTTCCTGGCAATACATAAATAATTTATTATTATTTTTTTAAAGTTCAACTGCAACCCAGAACCCACTGCTCTGAGAATACCTTCTAGAGGCTTTTGACGGTCGAACTAATTTCACCGCCAATATCTTTTGAGAAATTCTCTTATTATAAGTAATTTAAGATTTTTTTTTTAAGCTAAAGTAATTTAGGATATATAATGTGCATCGTGCATGGAATATAGTGGATAAAAATAAATGGCCTTGTTGGTAGTTGCTCAATTATTTTTCTTTGAATTATTATTTCTCGTTTTCTGTAACATCTATACTCTCAGTTCATTTTTCATTTTAATTTTTGTACGTTTATTATTGTTATTATCATTAAAAAAAAAAAAAAACAGTTGTACTTTGGTTATATCTTGTTAGAAAAACTCTGTCACCGGTTAATAAATTTATTTTCAATACAAACTTTATGGTTAATTAATAAGAAATTAGCAAGACATGAACTAAGTACTATTTGGTTATTGTTGAACACAATTCAGAGATAACTAAAAGAGTTTGTACCCTAAACAAAAATTATTATAACTCAAACTAAAATAATCTATACTCGAAATATAACTTATTATAATTCATAGATCATAATAACCATTAACTATACCAGACAACGTAGTGCTCCAAACCACTTAGTTTTATTTTTAATATAAACAAAGAAAAAGGAAAAAAAAAAAAAATAGCAATTAAACTATGGCGCTGGGTTTAGTCCATATGACTCTATAAAAGATTAAACATATTTAAGTTGCGACTTTAATGAACACTACTAAATAAGAAAGTGTTGAAAGGAGGTAAGTTGTAGAGAGCAGGTAAGTATTTTACTAGAAATAAGGGCCAAATTGGAAAATGGAGGCCGATTAGAGACCAAATTGCAGTTGTATTCAAAATATGTACAAATTCAAATAAAATCAATAGGGGTATTTTTGAAATATGGGGAAAAGTTTAGAGGTAAATTTTCTTATATAATTTAGCTTTTCATATAATTTATTTTTTTAATAAAAAAATAATGAAGTTGACTATTGTATAACTATTTTGATTTTCGAGTAACAAACCTATTCTGCATCTTTGAATCTTCCTAAATTTTGTAGTAGATTCGTCTTTTTTAATGTATTTTCGAAATTCAGATGTGATTTTTTTTACATATAATTTACCTTTTTCATAAAATTAGAGTAATTCTGAATAATGTATTTTCTTAAATGACAAAAATAAGGTAGTAGGATTTTTTATTTTTTATTTTAATGAAAATAATGTAGTTGAAAAAACAAAATTTTCATTTATGATTGAAAGGAAAACTATGAACAAAATTGGGGTAGTTGAGTTGCAGAAGGAAATCGTGGGTACACGATATTCATTGGTTCGCCTCATCTACCACTAAGGCAGCCAACTGTACAATACTTGTGGACACAGTTAGTCCAGCCCAAGATCAGAAAAAAAACCAAATAACAGGCCTATCCAACATTAGCCCAAACCAAAAAAAAAAAGGGTCCAACTAACAATCTAAAATCGGTCCAAATCGGGGTGCGTCTTATTTTTGTCAAAAAAAAAAGAGAGAAAATAATAAGATTTTTGGCAAACGCCAAATGAGATATATTTTTTTAGTCCCCAAATTGTTCTTCATATGGTTGATTAACAATTTTTTCAAGTATTGTGTAATTGATATACCGTATATAAGTTCTCAATAGAAGTACAATGTAAATAAAATATAAGACAGTGTATCAATTCTTAATAAAAATACAGTATAAATAGAATCGATGGTTATGAGACTTCAACCTAATGGATTCAATAGATAAAGGTGCCGAATTATTCTCATATTTTAAATTTTGAATTGGCGGTTTCATATTTGTTTTAATTTGATTTAACCACCTTTTGAAAAGATTAAGAATTAGTTGATCTTTAATTTGTTTATCAACCTTTTGATTTTAATTTATAATATATCTTTAAATTTTACATTATTTTTTTATTATTTTAAATTCAGATTAAATTTGTTTATCCTGATTAGGATTTTACTTAATATTTTATACATATTATCATCTAATAAATTGTATATTTCATTTAATTTTATCATTTTTTGTATTTTTTTAATTACCTTTTATTCATGATCATATTATTATATTATTATACAATTATTTTATCTTTTTGACAAACAAATAAGTACTCACTTTTGTAAACTTATTGTTTTTCGTATGCATCTACAACGAGTTAGACTTGTTTTGTAGGTTTTGTGATTGATGGAGTTAAAAATACAATGTAATTGTTGAAGTTTAAATGAAAAGACAATTATGAATACAATGTAATTGTTAATAAACGAGCTCACTTCTTAATTTTTCTCCCCGAATTATAATTGAATTTATATTTATTTGTTTAAATATTTGTTACAAATTCGATTGTACCTAAATATTTTTTTTTAATTATTTTATATATATTATTATCAAATTAATTTGATTTTTTTTGTTATGTTTTCAATTTTTCATAAAAAAAAGGCGTAAAAATGCCTTGTTGTACTTAAAAAGAAACATAAGTACATTTATTTAAAAAATGTATATTATATTCCTTCTATGAAAAGGAATCTAATTTCTGCCTCTTGTTTGCTAGAATAAAATTATAAAGTTTATTTCGAAAATGGTGAAGTGTTCATCAAAATGGGAAATAAACAAATTTGCTCTGCAAAATTAGAAAATAACTTGTACATGTTAAAACCAACAAGGTCAAAGCTGTTTTGAACATAGAGATGTTTAAAACTGCTGGGACTCATAAGAAAAGGAAGATTTCTCCAAATGCCTATCTTTGGCACTTGAAACTGGGTCACATAAATCTCAACAGGATTGAGAGATTGGTTAAGAACGATCATCTAAATAAGTTGGAAGATAGTTCATTACCACCATGTGAGTCTTGTCTTGAGGGTAGAATGATAAAAAGATTTTTTTTCTAGAAAAGGTCTTAGAGCCAAAGAACCCCTAAAGCTGATTCACTCAGACCTTTGTGGGCCTCTAAATGTTAGAGCAAGAGGAGGGTTTGAATATTTCATCACTTTTATAGATGATTATTCCAGGTATGGGCATGCTTACTTAATACACCAAAAGTCTGAAAGTTTTGAAAAGTTCAAAGAGTATAAGGTTGAGTTGAAAACCAATTAGGTAAAAAGATTAAAACGTTTCGATCGGATCGAGGTGGTGAGTATATGGATATAGAATTATAGAACTATTTGATAGAACATGGAATTCAGTCTCAACTCACAGCCCCTGGCACACCTCATCAGAACGGTGTGGTAGAGAGGAGAAATAGAACCTTGTTGGACATGATTCGTTCCATGATGAGTTACGCTCAGTTACCAAATTCTTTTTGGGGACACGTAATTGGGATTGCAGTGTATATTTTGAACATGGTTCCCTCAAAAAGTGTTTCTGAAATACCTTACGAGCTCTGGAGAGGACGTAAAGAAAATTTATATCACTTCAAAATTTGGGGTTGTCCAGCACATGCGTGTTGAAAATCCTAAAAATTTGGAACACCGTTCAAAAGTATGCCTATTTGTAGGCTACCCAAAAGAAATTAAAGGTGGTCTCTTTTATGATCCTCAGGAAGATAAAATATTCATATCAACAAATGCAACCTTTCTGGAGGAAAATTATATAAAGAACCATCAACCTCGCAGTAAGCTAGTAATAGAAGAAATGTCTAGAGAAACGACAAATGTATCAACAAGAGTTGTTGATTGAGTAGGTCCTTCAACAAGAGTTGTTGATAGAATAGGTCTGTCAACAAGAGTTGTTGATGAAATTGATACTTCACATTCTTCTCAAGAGTTGAGAATGTCTCGTCGTAGTGAGAGGGTTGTGCAACAGCTTTACCGGTCCATGGGTTTAACTGAAACTTAAGTCATCATACCAGATGATGGTTTAGAAGATCCATTGTCTTTTAATCAAGTAATGAACAATATGGACAAAGACCAATGAATTAAAGCCATGGACCTTGAAATGGAATCTATGTATTTCAATTCTGTCTGGGATCTTGTAGATCAACCGAAAGGGATAAAACCCATCGGTTGCAAGTGGATCTACAAGAGAAAACGAGACCAAGCTGAGAAGGTGCAGACTTACAAAACTAGACTTGTGGAAAAAGGGTTTACCCAAAGAAAGGGGTTAGATTTTGAAGAAACCTTCTCTCCAGTTGCCATGATAAAGTCTATTAGAATATTTTTGTCCATAGCCACATTTTATGATTATGAGACATGGAAAATGGATGTCAAAGATAGCTTTTCTGAATGACTATCTTGAAGAGAGTACCTATATGTCTCAACCAGAAGGGTTTATATAGCAGGGTCAAGAGCAAAAAGTTTGCAAGTTTAATCGATCCATTTGTGGATTAAAACAAGATTTTAGATCCTGGAATATGAGATTTGATGCTGCGATCAAATCTTATGGTTTTGAACAAAATATTGATGAACCCTGTGTCTACAATAAAATCGTCAACAAAACTGTCGCTTTTCTGGTGTTGTATGTTGATGTTATTCTACTCATTGGAAATGAGGTAGAATATCTAGCTGACGTTAAGAGATGGCTGGTTTCACAATTCCAAATAAAAGATTTGGGAGAAACACAGTATGTTCTTGGAATCCAAATAGTTCGAAATCGCAAAAACAAAACATTGGCATTATCTCAAGCATCTTATATAGACAAAATATTGTTTAGGTATAAAATGCAAAATTCCAAGAAAGGATCTTTACCTTTCAGGCATGGAATTCACTTGTCTAAGGAGCAGAGTCCTAAGACACCTCAAGAGGATGAGAAAATGAATCGAATTCCATATGCATCTGCAGTTGGGAGTTTGATGTATGCAATGTTGTGTACTCGTCTCGACATATGCTATGCGGTAGGAATTGTCAGCAGATTTCAGTCCAATCCTGGTTATGACCATTGGACTGCTGTTAAAAACATTCTCAAGTATCTTCGGAGAACGAGAGATTATATGCTCGTGTATGGTCCTAAGGATCTGATCCTTACTAAATACACTGATTCTGACTTTCAGATCGATATTGATTCGAGGAAATCAACTTCGGGGTCAGTATTCACTCTGAACGAAAGGAGCAGTTGTGTGGAGGAGCATCAAACAGAGTTGTATTGCAGACTCCACAATGAAAGCTGAGTATGTAGTTGCAAGCGAAGCAGCAAAAGAAGCAGTATGGCTCAGAAATTTCCTGACAAATCTAAAAGTAGTTCCTAACATGCACCTGTCTGTCACTCTTTAATGTGACAACAGTGGAGCAGTTGCAAATTCAAAGGAACCACGAAGCCATAAAAGGGGAAAGTATATCAAACAGTACCATCTCATCAGGTAGATTGTACATAGAGGAGACGTCATTGTCACTCAGATTGCTTCCCAAGACAACTTAGCTGATCCATTTACGAAGGCCTTCTCGACTAAAGTGTTCGAAGGTCACCTAGTAGGACTAGGTCTACGAGTTTTGTATCACTAGGGCAAGTGAGAGAATTTATGGGTACTGTAATGCCCTAGTTTATTTATTTGTACATTTTATTCTCTCCATGTAAACTCAACTTTATATATATTTGTATATATTGATCCACTGGAGTTTTAGTCCAAGTAGGAGTATTGTTGGATTTTATGTCCTAAAAACTCGCAGTTTATAAAATGATAAACATTTTCTATTATCAATATACTTGTTATTGATCTTGTAAATTGTATGAAAGTCTAAATCCAATAAACTAAGACCCATGACTATTGTATGAGTACTTGAACTTTATGTGGAGACATAAGAGTGGATTGGGTTCAAGTAAATAGTCAAAATGATCTATGATACATGAATGACATTGGGTACCTTATTCCGGTAACACCATTGGATGCGGCCTACTCTGTAGTTGTTACAAAGAGTTGTAAAGTGCTATATACGATGTGATCTTAATTCGTATATGTTATGACATGAGGAGTGGGGGCGTCCTATGCAATGAGTTTGCATAAGATCCAGACCAAGAAATAAGTCACTCTTACTTTATAATGTCGTTTACTGTTTAAGACTGACTATTTCACCTAGATGACCTAGGTAACTCAATCTTAATCCTGAGCTAACTATAAACTCCTATTTATTCGGGATTGCCCTTAGATTTGCATAGTTGAGGGTTGGCTCAATAGCGCCGACTCAATAAGACTCCCATTTCAGGGGATAAGATCGGATAGATAGCTAGGGATATAGGGTGCAAGATGGAGTCACACCTACCCGATTTAGGGATAGGAGAAAGGTTGTTCTCTCAAGTACTGAATCTAGGTCTTGAACAAAGGGCCCCACCCTATCACTGGGCTGAGAGAGTTTGGTTTGGTGATTGGATCACAAACCAGTTGTTCATTAGAGGATCAGTAGGGACTTGAGGAATAAGACGTAATCTCGAGGGTAAAACATATATTTGACCTAATCGTTATTACGAATACCTGTGAAGGGTCGACTTACTGATTATGGTTAAATCATGTGGACATAATATATCTACAGTGAGGGGAGTGCAACTATGGGCTTTGGTGGAATGATCCATTAGTTAACGAATGGAGATTAATCTGGTCTAATGAGTTTAGCCAATTAATCTTGGATCGTTGGAGTCCATGATTTGTAGGTCCGCGAGATCCCCCTACTAGCTCATAACGGACTAGCTCTAGAATAACGTGATAAGTTAATTTGAATCGTTTAAATTAGAATTAAGGGAATTAGTAATTATATAAGATATAATTATGTCTAATTTTAGAATTGAACGGTATAAGAGAATTTATATATTTAAATATAATTTAAATATATAAAGATGGATATGTGTTAAAATTAATTTAATATTTGATATTAAATTAATTAAGTTTTATTTATTAATTAATTAATTTATGAAATTAATTAATTTTTCATTTTTAAAATCAAATAGATTTTTTAAATCAAAATTTGATTTTTGGATAAAATTGAAAAAGGAAAAGAAAACAAAAACACAAAATAGAAAAAAGGTTTTTTTTCATTATTCATCACTTAACTAGCTCACACATATAGCGAGATTTATCATCAACTAAAGTGACAAAGTAAGAAAATCCAGCATGGATGGGGTTTTGAAATGGCCCCCTGATATCACAACGAACTAGATCAAAAACTTCATCAGCAACATTATTCAATCCAGGAAATGAAAGTCTACGTTGTTCTGCTAATAGAAAAATATGACATGATCATGATTTGAGACAGAATTAGAAATGACAAGATATTTGACAGATTCTTCATTCGAGCAGTTGAAGGATGCCCCAAACATTGATGCCATATAGAAGTAGATGCTTTACAAGATAGGATATGTTGCATATTACCTTTATCTCTGTCAGTAAGTGTTGATAGCAAGTAAAGGCCATCAATAAGATCAACTTTCCCAATCATTTCAAGTTTAACTTGTCTTGAATTGAACAATGATCCTTAGAAAATTGAATGGAATAACGTTGATTCTTAAGTAATGCACTGACAGATAACAGATTATATGCAAATTCTGGAATAAAGAGAACATCATGAAGCCAAATATCCTTCTATAAAATGACATCACCAATGAATTCGACTATGAATCTAGTTTTTTTAGACAAAACAACTAATATGTTATAAGCATGTATCATATTAACAAACAGTGATCGATTATGGGATGTATAACTTGATGCACTTGAGTCTAAAGCCCAAAAAATATTATCACTGTGTGTAGTTGTGAAGGAAGAATAACATGTACCTGCTATATGAGTGGTTTCGGTTTTGATAATACCTTCATTCTGAGAAATTGAGAGATGAGATTGCAAATATTCATAAGCTGTGAGTATTGATCACCAGTGAGACTTGCAAATAATGCCGATTGGTTAGATTTGCCTCAAACAGTATTTTTCTATGATGCAGTCGAAGCAGATGAGGATGAACTTGAGGTAGTACTCTTTTGATGAATAGATGAATTATATAATTTGTGGTCTAGTGGATATCCATGAAGTTTATAGCATTTGTCCACAATATGGCCTTTTATACCACAGTTAGAACATATTGCGCGTTGTCCATCTTTATTCTTGAATTTATCAGATTCATTTCTTTTTTTTTCCATTAGTATTGGCCAATTAAGTAGCAGATTCAATTGATGAAGAATTCTGACTAATAGATCTCTGTCTTTCTTCTTGAATTATCAGTGAAAAAACTTTATTGATAGTCGTTAAAGGATCAATCAAGAGGATTTGAGCTCGAATTTGATTATATGGAACATTTAGTCCCATAAGAAATATCATGACAAATTCAGCATTAAGGAATTCGAACATTTTCTTCGAACCTCTACATTTACATTCATCAACAGGGCAATATTCAACAAGATTTTGCTAGATTGTAGTAATTTTAGCACAATAAGTTTCAACAGATCAATTACTTTGTATTGTTGTAACAAGGTCTTTCCTCAACTGATATATGTGAGGGCCATTGGAATGATGATACCTCTCCTTCAATTCATCCCAATTTGCTTTGAAATTTCAAGTATACATGAGGTTTGCAACAATTTCTTTCGAAATTGAATTAATAATCCATGACATAATGACATCGTCGTTACATTGCCAGGCAGACATCAGACTTCCTTTCGTTATTGGTTTCTGAATCATTCTAGTAATACACCCTAACTTGTTCTTACCAGAGAGTGTCGGACGCATTGGTTTACTCTATGATGAGTAATTGCTTGATCCAACAAGTAGTTGAGATACAAGATTAGCAGTTGGAATAATCGAATGGTGCAAAAGATATGGATTCAATTTCACTTCCAGATCAACGTTTGTGAGAGATGGATTCCTCGAACTTATAGGTGTTAAGTCATCTCCTATAGTCATGGCGAGGGCTATCTCACAATCGAAATTTATCTGAAAGAGGATCAATCGAAGAGAGAAAAAAAATTCAATGCGGGAATGTGAATAAAATTGAGTGTTTCTCAATTGATTGATCTTTTTGATAAATCTCATAAATACAATGTGAGCTCTTTATATACAGAACAGAGAAGAGTAAAGTAGAAAAGGAATGAGCTCAACTTCCTTATTAACAAACTAACAGAAGACTTAACAGAAAATATAACAGAAATATTATTCTAATTTCTTAATAATAACTTGTAAAAAAAAGATAAAAATACTACTTTTTTTTTAGCCAGAAAAAGAATTCTATAATGCCACACGGGTAGAAATATGAGGAAGATCATTAAACGCCTAATCCATTAAGAGAAAGGGGAAATCAAACTTCAAATAGGAAACGCCCTCCAGCTTTTTTTTTTAGCTACAATTAGTGCTTAAATTACAAAGAGAAATTTTCTTCAAAAGACTTGAGATCAATCAAATTTCTTCGAGCCAAACACAAACTTCACCGAGGGAAGATGACATCTGCAAGATCTAGTTTATCATCTCCAAACAATCAGATGCTACAGAGGTTCAAGCTAGCTACCAAATGGATTCCTTCAAGGAATACCTAGATTCAGCTAGCGAGGGATCAAAACAAAGATCAAAAGAGCTAGATTTCATGCATTTGAAACGTTATCGTGTTGCTTTCTGCATTTGAAATGTGATTGTTACTGAAATGGACAAAATTTCAGGTATGGCACGTGATTCGCATACATGTTCACTATGATTAAAGTCCTTTAAAATTGTCTCTTAACATTTGGGAACTCTTGATTGAAAGTTCGAACTAGAGTTTCCAACTCCTTCCAATGAAGACCTGCACTTTTTTGGGTAAGATTTATGTGGTAAATATTTGTTCAAATCTATTTCGATGAGTATAATTACTGTTAAAACTCTTATATGAAAATGCAGCACTTTCACTTGCTCCTATTCTTAACTTATTTTCAAACTCCTTCCGATCTATTTCAGATTTATTTATGTTAATAAATGTTTGTGGTATTGCAATGTGGCAGTAGTTGGTGGTGTCGATGTGGTAGTACGTGGTTGGAGCTAGAGTGTGCATGTGTGATGTGAGCATCAACTCCAGCTCCTTGTGCTTGTTTAATATCATGCCTCAAATTTAAAGTAGGGGTAAATGAACATCTAGTTTGCTTCTTATATATTTTTACATTGACTTGGAAGAGGTTGACACATTTTTCTCCCTTGTTAATATGGGGTGGATGGGTAGTTTTGATAGAAGTTTTAGAAATGCAATTTTTGAAATTGTTCGTATTAGGCTGATTGTTGGAATTATGTTCCTTATATTCTTTTTGAAAATGTCTACATGGGCTTATCTATATTCTTCTTGTTAGGGTTGATGCCTTAAATCTCGTAGGATCCTATTAGTTTGTAAACATTATTGAACAAACTCATTGTGTATTTAATAAAATATATGATATTTTATTCATTGTCTATAAAATATATGATAGTTTAGTTGCATTAATCAAAAACCAATAAACTAATATCTAAGTTATCTTTGTAACTTAAACATGTATGTAGAGACATACATGTGGATCATATTTAAGTGATAACCTAAATGGTTTATAGTAAATGGATAAGGCTGGGCACCTTATCCTGGTGACACTACAAGTATGGCTTGCTTTGTAGGTGTTACAATTATTGTAAAGTACTACAAATGATATGATTCTGATGATCCTGATCATTCATGTATAGACATGCGAGTGAGGATATTTTATACAAAAGAGTTTGTATAAGACCAGACCACGAAATGTTTAGTCTCATTATATAATGCTGTTCATAATAGAGAATTACATTTTATCAGAATGACCACAGGTAACATGACTTGAATCCTGAGTGAGTTGTGAACTCCTACCTATGAGGGCGATCCTTTGATTTGTATGGGTGAGAGTGGCCAGATCGTCGATTTACAAGCCCACCATTTTGGGGATTCGTCTAATTGGGGACTGGGAACATAGCTTCATAAGATGAAATTCACTCCTTCCTAAGATAGGGGTATGTAGATAAATTGCTCCTTAAGTGGCTGATTCTGGTCTTGAATAATGTAACGCCATACCCTCTCCTGGCTCGAGAGGGTTCAGTCATAGTTGGACTATGATCAATTGTTCATTAAAGGGATTAGTGGTACTCAATGAGCTAGATGTAACTACAGGAGAAAAACGGTAATTTGGCCTAGTTTTACTTACGAGCAATTTGTGAAAGGTCATCGTATAGGGATGGCAACGAGGTCGGGACGGGGCGGGATGCACTCCCATCCCCGTCCCCATGGGGATTTTTATCATCGTCCCACCCCATTCCCTGTTTTGGGGAGTCGGGGTCGAGGTCGAAGAATCCCCGTTGGGGGATTCAGGTCCCTGCAGGGAAAAATCCACACTTTTTATTTTATTATTTTATTATTTTTATTTATTTAAAATTAACTAAATTTAATATTTCTATTGAAATTGTAAATTTATATAGGAAATTAGTACTATTGTTACATATAGTTGTTTAAATTAAACATTACATGTCTTTTTTTATTATAAATTAATAAAATTTAAATTTGTTATATTAGATTTTTAAAATTAAAAAAGGAAAAAAAAACTAAACAGTATCTTTCAATAAATATTTATTATCTATTATTATTATATATATATATCAACAATTAAAAAAATTGGGGTGGGGAGGTAGGGATCCCCTCCCCGTCCCTGATCGGGGACCCGATTTAAATCCCCGGTTTGACCCCCGTCCCCGGTCAAACCGGGGATTCCCCACCCGATCGGGTCGGGGACCTGAGTCCGCAAGGAATTTTGTCATCCCTATCATCATACTGTTGATTGATTATATCCAATAGACACAAATATATCTGTAGTGCGAAAAGTGCAGTTGTCGATCTTTAGTAGATTGTCCGATAGTTAACGGATGGTGAATAGTTTAATTAATTATTCATGTACTATTGAAGTTTCAAGCTACAGGTCCATGAGGTCCCCTTGGTAGCTCAATAGGATTAATTGAGAAACAATTTTTGGATTAATTTGAATTGTTCAAATTAGTAGAGGGATTTAATTATATATGATATAATTAAGTTGTTCAATTATATGTGATATAATTGTTATAATGATACATTATAGTTAAATGAGAGGAAATAAATATTTGAATGAGATTCAAATATAGTTTCTATGAATTGGATTCATAGTTGTTAAATTTAATATAAACGTGATTTATATTAAATGTCATATAAAAGAGAAAAGAAACTATAACTTATATTGTATGTGATACTAAGGGAGGGAGTTACAGAGGGATATATATGTGATACTAAGGGAGGGAGTTACTAAGGGAGTTACAGAGGGATTTATATAAACGTGATTTATATTAAATGTCATATAAAAGAGAAAAGAAACTACAACTTGCCAAGAGGGATATATATATATAATAAGATAGTTATCATATTTATATTTATATTAATTATTATTTTAATAATAAGGGAGGGAGTTACAACTCCCTTCTCCTTCTTTTCTCTCCACCCACGTAAGTGGTAGGTGGTTATTTTTTGTAAGTAGAAAAGAAAAATTTCTTCTTCTTCTTGGCAAGTTGAATGACTTTGAGATATAGAAAATACAACAGAAGAGTTCTGTGTGTTTTTAAGTTTTTTGAGATCACCATCATTTCTTCCTCCTCACCATTAAGTTTTTCCTCAAAATCTAAAATAGCCAAATCCCACCACTCTTGGGTTCTCACCCGAGAATACAGAGGAAACATTTGTGGTAGTGTTCTAAATTGTTCGAGGTTTTTTCTTGGAGAAAGTCTTCAAGAGATTCTTGGTGCTGTTTGAGGGAGATTCGTGAAGAAAGGTCTTTAAAAGTGAGATTCCTGAAACCCTTTCTTTAACATGCTGTAATTTATAATTAAATGTATATCTTGTTTCTTATTTACTATAAAATTTACATTCAATGAAAATGGAATTTGGTCGATCCACTTCTGCTCAAGGTTCTCTTCTCATAGAGTTCCTTCACTTCTAATTAACTTATAATATCTCGTAAAATTTTATAATGACAATGTTAAAGAATGTGATATTTAGTCAAAGATATTGGAGGAAATTTTGGTTCATAAGATTCAAAATGAATTTGATGAATATCTATCAGTATCATATGAGATTGCTGGAACAGAATATAGGAACAATCTATATGTAAACATCCATATTAAAATTTTTTTAAAAAATCACGAACATAGTTAACAGGTTAAACGTTTCAAGATATAGATATATTTGAAAAGGAGAAACTGTCAAGAAGTTTTGCACTTGACACTCTATTATTGTCAAGAACACCTATATTCTTGACATTTTTGTAGTATCAAGTAAAGTATATGTTAGGATACTGATTCTTGAAAGACTTTATTAACGTAACGAGTTGGTTCAATCTTCCGGAATAAAGACTAGACGATGAACGAATTCTTTATTAAATGATATGAGTCAAACAGAGACTAGACGATCGCTTATCAAACTCCCAACGATCGTTTACAAAACTCTATACAATCGCTTATAGTCTTTACATGATCGCCGAGTAACACTAGACGATCGCCCACAAAACACCCCACGACACTTACAAGGTACTACACGATCGCTTACAAAATATTACACGATCGATTACCAAATTTATACGATCGCCTACCAAATGCTATACGATCGCCTACCAAATGTTACACGATCGCTTAGCAGAAGTAGACGATGAGCGGTACACTACGATGAATTCTACATGACAGAGACTTTCGAACTCCCACTTTCGAGAGCTCTCCTTCCTCGCTCATGATATTCAGACTTCACTGCCCTCCCTTTTGATTTCTTTCCTCTTTTTAAACCTCAACTTCTCCCAAGAAAATTGAAAGTAATCCTTAACCGATTCAATCGCTGACTTCCCCTTATCTCTTTTAATCTTACTTTTTAGATATTGCAACATAATTGGAAGCCTATCATTACCTCCCGCCTTCATTTTTACCTTGTCCTCATGGTAAAGTTCTGTCTGTCCAACTACCTTTTTGTCAGTCTTCTTCATTCTCTTGAGCCACCCTCAAATCCTCCTGAAGTACTCGCTGTCACACCCCTTCCCAGATTACCCTTCTTAATCCAGAAATGAATGTGACGACAGTAGTTACCAACCCTTTTGTGGCACTTACTGTCTAACTAACATCCTTAACCTACTTAGATCCTTGGAATACATATATAACATTCACCAAACTAAGGAAACTTTAAAAAATAACCTCAGAACACCAGGGATCAACAACAACATAACTACATTATATTAACAGGTACAGAGTTCAGTGGGTCCCAACATACTTTACTAGTCCCTAATATAAGCAACACATACGTACAGACATTTACAAAATAAACACCTAAAACTGCTCTTTAGACTTTGAACTTTTAACTGGAGTCCTTGAGTGGTAGAGCAGGATGACAACTAACCTTTGGGGAGATGATCACTACCTGAGAAAAGAAAAACATTTGAAAGAATGAGCTACTCGCCCAGTGAGTGACTTAATAAAAACATAAATCTCGTGCTTAAACTGAAAGCTAGGAAATAGAATACTAGAACTAAAACATACCAAACAAACGTGTACATAAAACTTTTAAAACCATTGTATCTAAAAACATAGCTAAACTAATTCCCGGCTGAAAGAGAACCCTCGTGGTTCAATCTCAACGTCGGATATCATGTTCAAGAGAGAACCCTTTTGTTCAATATCTCAAATATAAGCCAAGGCTGGGGTGAGAACCCTTTTGTTCAACACCTTTTAGCCAATGCTAGGAAAGAACCTTCATGGTTCAATCTCATCATCGGATATCATGTTTAAGAGAGAACCTTTTTGTTCAATCTCTCAAACATAAGCCTGGGCTAGGGTGAGAACCCTTTTGTTTAGCACCTTTCAGCCAATGCTAGGAAAGAACCCTCCTAGTTCAATCCTACTGAACTGATTAACTGTCATACGAGCACGTAGAGAAAACTGGATCTTGATGTTAAGGATCATAACTGAGGCAGGGTACCACTGCTTATCACTAAACTGAGTGAATTATTCTGATACCTTCTCTAAGTACTTCAATACTAGAATCATAACATAACTGAAATTGGGTAGTACAACTCAGATACCTTCTCTTTGTACTTCAATATTGAGCTGAAAATACCTGATAGAAAAACATTTTCATAAAACAAGCTTACTGAAAGCTTGACCTCATAAAACATAGATTTCATAAGAATATCATTTGCTAACGCATGCTCACAACATTAAGAGCACATATGCTTTAAAACATAATACAAATACTTGTAACTTAAACATGTCATAGAGTCTTCTTTTGAGAACTACCATTGTTCAACCATTGTACCAAAGCATATTTCATAAACTTTGTAACTAGCATGCGTTTATAAACTTTAGAGAAATGCGTTGCTTGGAACTTCTTGTAAAATAACCAACATAAAAGTAACGGTCAATAAAGCATGGATTATTAAAATATTTATAAACCATTTATAAATCATTTAAAGTAATTCACAGGTCCTTCAAGTTTGCTTCCTTAAGGCTTGATAGGCTTTTCCAATGGGCGTTGAACATACACGTATAAGCATACTACTTAGTGTTTACGTTAGCCTTTCTTTTAGGCCTACTCAATAAATCAAGCTCACATGCCAAACCATCACATTGTGCCTCCTACCATTCACTTTGAGGGTCGGACACTTAGCCAATTTGGAGGGATTGAGTGTCAAAATAATGCACCCTTTGATTGCCCACACTCCCCACACTTAAAAAAATTTTGGAGCATCAAACTGCAGATTCAATTTCAACAATTCATAACTAAATTTCCAGAACTCATCTCGAGGAACTTCCTTCTACAAACTTGCTTAGAATCAAGTTAGCAACATTACAATTTCAGCTCGAAATTCCTCGTCGTTTTATCTGGAGATTCAAAACTTTATCATTGGCCCAAATTCAAGCAGCTGCCTGCTTGTTCAATAATTTCTAGTTCAAATTTCACAAATATATAACTCAATTTCCAGGCCTCATCTTAAAAAGTTTCATTCTACAAAGTTGTTTATAACTGAGCTAACAATATTACCTCAAAGTTTTAGCTCAAAAATCTTCGTGATTCGTCCTGGAGCTTCAATTCTTCACTGATGACCTAGATTCACCCAAGAAACGAACCTTTCACATTTATTTTGCTCCTCATGTTTTATTTCGACGAGTTTTTCCTTCAGTAGCATAACAACAGAAAATAGACTCTCAGAGCTTTCGAATGCCACTGAAATGACACAAATAGCCAGAGTAATCTGTCCAAACCGTTTAAATGAATTTTGCCTTTCTTCCTATGCGACCGCCAAACTTCTTGCATGAAATCTCCTTGGGCCACTTAGCCCACTAATGAAGATTAATGGCTGAGATTTGATTAAGCCATTTTCTTCCCACTCCATCACAACACAATTCAGCATTAAATCTCATAGGATAGCATGGTCTCCTCTTAGTTTCCCATACTTAGCCAAAATTTGACCATTCTTTCCTACATAGCCATCCGAGAGTTCTCTTGCTCCTTAGTTTGGTTTCTTCCTCCATCGCTCCTAACCAAAACATAATCTCATTACAACTCATTGGAAGACATCACATAATTTACACTTGCTTACTTAAGGTAATTAGGGTTCAGGTTTTACACTCGCAGGGCAGGATCCCATGTTTTCATCGTACATTTTAGACTAACCCTTGCCTTTGTCAAACTTGGATTCTCTTGTAGAGTAATCTTCTGACCCTCATGAATAAATGACATTATTAGGTTCTACCAATCTACCTCTATTTTCCCCAAAGAGTGTAGCCATTGTATCCCCAAAATCACGTCAACACTTCCTTCTCCAATCTCCCAGCCTCATTTTCTCATTTTTGCATACTCTCTTTCCTCGTAAAGCAGTTCCTGATCCCAAAATTATTCTGTAATGGGTCATGTCTGTGATGTTCAACTGCAGACAATTCGCTAGACCCTCTGATATGAAGTTATGTGTAGCTCCACAGTCTATCAACACCACCACCGATTCTCCTTTAAACTATATTGAAGAAAGAAGTTAAGAATGTGGCACCTTATTCATGGCTTGCATGGATAATGAATGGAGTAAAGATAATAGATGGTACTTGGATATCGGGGCAACCAACCATATGCGTGGAGAAAGAAGCATGTTCACATAACTCGATGAATCGGTAAGCGGCAATGTGGCTTTTGAAGATGAATCAAAAGTAGAAGTAAAAGGAAAAGGTACATTCTCATCCAATTAAAGAATGATGAGCACCAATTTATTTCAAATGTTTATTATGTTCAAAATATGAAGAGTAATTTCTTGAGCCAGGGCTAACTCTCAGGAGAAAGGTTATGACATTCGTTTAAAAGACAATAACCTTTTTATAAGAGATAATACAAGTAATTTGATTACTAAGATGCCAATGAACAAAAATAGAATGTTTATACTCAACATTCAAAAAGACGTCACAAAATGCCTCAAGATGTATTACAAATATGCATCTTGGCTTTGGCATCTCTAATATGGGCATCTCAATTTTAGGGGATTAGAGTCACTCTCCAAAAAGAGGATGGTGAGAAGGCTACCTTCCATAAGCCACCCTGATCAAGTGTGTGAAGGATGTCTACTTGGTAAACAGTTCAAGAAAAGCTTCCCAAAGGTGTCAAACTCGATAACTCAAAGGCCTTTGGAACTCATACATACAGATGTGTGCGGATCGATCAACCCAAGCTCACTTGGTAAGAGTAACTATTTCCTTTTCTTCATTGATGGTTTTTGGAGAAAAACATGGATATATTTCTTGAAGCATAAATTAGAGATGTACAAGAACTTTAAGAAGTTTAAATCCCTTGTTGAGAATGAAGTACTCTAGTGATCAAGGCAGGGATCTAATCGTGGAGGAGATTCACATCAAATATCATGGAATTCATTGACCTTTGATTGTGCCAAGATCTGATGGGATCGAATCCCGCAACGGAAGCGTCTCGTGTAAGAACACCTTGCATCTCACAATTCGAGTTTTACAATAAACAAAATTGTTATATTAAATTGAAAGAATATAAACTAGCATGCTATTGGGGAAAGGGTTAGAACGATTCTTACCTTTGTAGATTCCCCAAGTGCCACGAACAATCCTCTCCAAGGTACCAACGAACGAATCTTTAAACGATCTTGATCATGAACAACTTCTTGAGCGGTCTCGAACACTATCACAAGAGTTACCTCGTTATTCTCTAGGATTCTAATAGAGGGATAGGTGGTATCCAACTATTGAGAGAGGGAGAGGAGAAAAATGTTTTGGAGATTTAAGAGGATTTATGGTTTAGAGAAAATTTGGCACAATAACACTAAGGAGTTGTGTATTGTTAGAGTTTTTCTGCAATCAAAGTGTGTGTTGCCAAAAGACCATAGGAAAGTCTTTATATAAAGAAGAGCCAAACATCTTTCCCAATATATTTTCCCTTTCTATAATTAATTAAATAACATTTATCTAATTAATTAGTCCATTTAATTAAATAACACTTACTTAATTAATTAGTCTAATTAAATAACACTTATTAAATTTGCACAATTAAATAACATTTATTTAATTTTTGATTTATACAATAATTAAATAACTACTTATACATTAAAACCAATTTAATGTATACATTTAATTATCATATACATCCCATGTATTTGTGCAAAACCTCTCCATTAATTCACTTAAATTAGTTTAAATCTTATTCAAATATTGCTCTCCAATTTAATTATTGATCATATCCATAATTAACTATATATTGATCTCATTAGTATATAATTTTCTAAAATTAATTTGAACAATTCAAATTATTCCTCTTAACTATCCTCTAGTGAGCTAACAAAGGGACCTGGTGGACCTATAGATCAGAAGCTCCAACGATATGAGATTAATTGGTTAAACTCATTAACCACGTTAATCAATATTCATTAACCGTGGTTACACTCCACTAAAGACCCACAATTGCACTCTTTTTACTATAGATACATTTTTGTATCTACGGATATAGACCAATACTAGCAAGTTATTCCTTCATGAGTGTTTGCAACTTTAACTGGGTCAAATTATCGTATTACCCTTGGGTTACCTCTGAATCCTTAAGTACCAGTGCTCTTCTAATGAACAACCTGTTTATGGTCCAACCAATAAATAAAAACCTTTCTCGAGCTAATGAATGGGTAGGGCTCTTTGTTCAAGTCTCGTAGATACCATTTAAGGGAACATTCATTTACTTACCCTTAAGGAGGAAATGAGTGAATTCTATCTTGTATTATTATATTTCTAGCTTCCCACTCGGTTTTGTCCTCAAAATGGTAGGCATACTGAGTCGGCGAATTGGCCACCATCACCCATGTAAATCAAAGAACAATCCCTCGTAAACAAGAGTTCATAATGATTAAGACCAAGTCGCCTAGGTCATTCTATTGAAATAGAAACCTGACTAGTTAACAGTGTTACATCTAGTGGTTATTATTTCACGGTCTAGTCTTATGAAAGCTTATTGCATAGGGTACCCCGATTCGCGTGTCACCTATACGAACGTGTTGGATCATTATATTTGTATCAAATACAAAGTGGATTGTATCCATAGTGTTACCAAGATAAGGTACCTAACCTTATCCCTATACTATAGATCCTTTAGGTTGTATCTTGAACATTGATCCTTGTATGTCTTCACATACAGTTCAAGACTCATAAGGCAGTCTTGGATGTTAGTTTATTGGATTTAGGGTTATCTAGACAAAATAGACAACAATATAAACAATAACATTTATTGATTTAACATCTATAACTCTTTATTAATAATGATCAATTAATAACATTTACTATCTATGAGTTTTAGGGTATAAAATCTAACAAACTCTCACTTGAACTAAAACTTTAGTCAGTGGGTTGTACACAATCCAAAAGGCAGGATAATGCTAAATACAATAAACTAGGGTATCCATACCTATTACACATCTCCCACTTGCCTTAGATTATACACTGTACATGTCTCATAAGCCTAGATTCTCTAGATGACCCTCGAACACTTTAGCCGAGAGAGCCTTCGTAAATGGATCAGTAATGTTATGCTCTGAGGAAATCTTTGTGACGATTACATCTCCTTTTGCATAATCTCCCATATTAGGTGATACTTCCTCTCAACATGCTTTTCTTGTTTGTGACTGCGAGGTTCTTTAGAGTTTGCTACTACCCCGTTGTCATCACGGTATAAGGTGATGGATAAGTTCATATTTGAAACCACTTCCAAATCACTCAAAAACTTCCTTAGCCAAATTGTTTTCTTTGATGCTTCATAAATAGCTACATACTCAGTTGTGGAATCTACAATGTATCCTTGCTTGATACTACGCCATACTACAGCTCCCCCGTTTAGGGTAAAACTAATCCTGACATGGATTTTCTATAATCCTGTCAGTTTGGAAATCAGAATCGGTGTATCCTATAAAGATCAAATTCTTAGCTTTATACACCAGCTTGTAGTCCCTTATTCTCCTAAGTTACTTGAGGATTTTCTTAACCACTGTCCAGTGGTTTAACCCTAGATTGAACAGTGGCCTAGTGCAAAGCATAACATACATTAAGCTGCCCATAACTGAGGCATAAAGAATACGTCTCATATCCTCTACTTTTTTAGGTGTCTTGGGTCACTATTCCTTAGACAAGTGAACTTTGTGCCTAAAAGTTAACGAACCCTTCATAGAGTTCTACATTGAATATCAAGTCAAAATTTTGTCGATATAAAGTTGTTTTCTAGTTTAGCTGAACAAATAATTACACCATTTTTTTATAATGAACGCTTCATTTGAATTAAAAGAAACTGAGTTCAATTAAACAAGAAATAGAAACAAGGTTCCTCTTCATCTTAGGAATAATGTATAAATTTTCTAAAAACAAAAATCTATTTCCAAAAGACAACTTAGCAACTCTCACTGCACGAGTTGAAATGGCATCTTTCGTTCCAACCTTGAACATCATTTCACCGTCTTCTAGCTGTTGGAAGGAACTAATTCCCTGTAAAGAAGAATAAACATTATTAGTGGCTCCTGAATCAAGTATCCAGACATCATGGTCATTTTTTACTAAATCATATTTACCTTCTTTTTATTTCTTCTTCTGAGCAAGGGGAAATTGTGTTTCTAGTTACCATCCACATTACAGTGGAAGCATTTACGCTTGTCAGCAGTTTTGCCCTTGCCTTCGCCAGCAGCAAGAGCCTTCCCCTTCCCTCACTTCTTTTTTTTGGATCTTTTTAGTACCAGAAGTTGAAGGAATAAACTTAGTTCCAGAGGATGAATCCTTATGGAACTTTTTACAATGGGCAACATTTGCCTCTCATACTACCAATACTTTATCTTTCATAAGAGACTTAAAAATTTTGTAACTCGTTTAGAAGGGTAGTCAAATTGTACTGTATTTTTTTCATTACCACATTGCTAAAGAATTGAAGAAAACTCTTCGGAAGAGATTCTAAAATAAAGGACACCTGATTTTGTTTGTCTATGACCACACCGTTCATTTCAGCGACATTGAAATAGACCATCAGGTCAAGAACATGTTCTCTCACTGATTGGCTTTCTTTCATGCATACATTATAAATGTATTTGAGGGCCTTGTGCTGGATTTAAGCATATGGTTGTCCAAACATCTCCTGGAGGGACTCCATGCTCTTACATGTAGTCATCATGGTCTCATGCTTCTTAGTAAGAACTTCAGACAAACTTGCCAAGATATAGACTCGGGCCTTGTCATTGACCTTCGTTCAACGCGTGAGATGAATTTCGAGCGGAGACTGGAGAATATTCCTCTGTTAAGACAAATCACAGATCATCAACAATCAGAATCATATTCAGGTTAGATGTTCACGTCGCATAGTTTTCACTGATTAATTTTTCATTTTTAAGCAAAGATATGATTTTGGAAGACATGCTAAAAAATATAACAATAAAATGACCTTATTAGTTATCTTTGTCATAATCCATTACTTAATTATCCAATCAATTTAGCAAACACATATTTAATTAAAGAACCCTAATTAAAGTATTGATTTCAATTTTTGCAACAATACTTTAGAGGTTTAGAGCAACAGTGACCGAAGAGTGATCAACCACTCCTCCTCTAAATTGAGACAATTTCAACCAATTACTAATACCATAATAACTCATATTCCTATAGTTTTTAGCTACCATTGTTTAGTCAAGGATTCATTAACTAACTTAATTCATCCCGTAAGTGTGACCCTCTCATTTTTGGATCCCATAGGTACGCTTCAACAGGCTACTGAAGGGAATGAAAGTTCTATCCATTGCTGGAGTTTGCGTTGTCCTGACCCCCTATGATAAAGCCCTTCGAAAGGATGGTCACTCTAGGAAAACATGTAAGAGGACCATAAGAATCTAACAGTGCAACCTAATGGATGAGACCGTGGGATACGTTGACACGCATCCCTCTCCCACTTACTATGAATACTTTCCCCATTCACCTTGTTATTGACCCATGTAAACACTCTCTGAAATGAGGCCACTCCCAGGATGACACGAAGCCGAGCATGGATCTTATATACCAACTTTCTCCCACTAAATTATTCTAATATTTTATTATACTTAGTAAAACCCAACTAATGAATTTATCTAAGTCCTTTACATTTGCTCAATATAACATTTATATTTAATGGTTTAACAATACTTGATTTCATTTATTAAACTCTTTCAATAAAATCAATCATTTATTACATGCTTATAAAATATTTGCCCAATTCACCTTCTAAGTCAATTCCAGGTGGAGATGTTCCGTTTTCATTAACTTAAATACCCCCTCCTAGACAGAACCTTCCTTAGACAAAGGTCCCTTATGGGCAATTTTTTTTTATAAATTTAATCTTTTATTGAAATTCATTTTAATTTTGTTAAAACAAATAAAAAAGATTAACCTATTCTTAATCCCATTAAAAATAACATAAGTCAATTTTAAACCATTTAAAATAATTTGGACCTATGTTTGCATCCAATCAAGATTATAGATTTTAATCAATCTTATTAATACTATAACTCTTTATAAATTAATGAATTATTTAAATCTATAAACATATCAAGCATTCACATACATCATTCCACTATTTATTAGAACAATTTTAATATATAGTATGATGCATGGACATGCTTAGATAGATCAAACATCACTAACATAACCCTTATATTATGATGCTTGGGCATGCTAATTCGATCATGCATATAAAAAATATAGCCTTTTATATTTAATTATGATGCACGTACAAGTTTATCCTAAAGTGGATATTTTTGAATCTATATGACATATAATATGTAATATAAATTCAAATAATAAATAATTTAAAACATACATCCAATGCATAATTAAATTAAACAACAAAAATTGGCCCGATTTTGACACCCTAAAACAAAATTAATTAATTAAATTAATACAGTCATTAAGAGCTAAAACTGATCCTGAAGTAGATTTCCTAGAATCTGCATCAATATATCCCATAAGGATCAAATCCTTAGGCCAATACACAAGCATATAGTCTCTTGTTCTCCAGAGATACTTGAGGACGTTTTTAACAGTAGTCCAATGACTGTATCTAGGGTTAGACCGGAACTTGTTGACAATTCCAATTGCAAAGCATATATCAAGACGTGTACAAACATAGCATACATCAGACAACCAACTGTGGATGCATATGAAATTCTTTTCATTTCCTCAACTTCTTGAGCCATCTTAGGACACTGTTCCTTTGAAAAATGAATTCCATGTTTAAAAGGTAACATACCCGTTTTGGAACTTTGCATATTATACCTTGACAACATCTTGTCAATATAAGATGCTTGAGATAACACTAGCATCCTGTTCTTGTGATTCCGAACAATTTGGATTCTAAGAACGTACTGTGCATTTCCTAAATCTTTCATTTGGAATTGCAATGTTAGCCATTTTTTTACATCAACAAGAAAACTTGTCTCATTCCTAATGAGTAAGATATCATCAACATAAAGGACCAGGAAAGCTACAGTTTGGTCGACTATCTTCTATTAAACACAAGGTTCATAAATAGTTTGCTAAAAGCCATAAGATTTAATCACAGTATCAAATCTTATATTTCAAGATCTAGATACTTGTTTTAACCCATAAATGGATCTTTTAAGATTGAAAATCTTTTGCTCTTGACCCTGTTCAATGAACCTTCTGGTTGAGACATGTAAATACTTTCATCAAGATGACCATTCAAAAAAGCTGTCTTGACATCCATTTTCCATATTCCATAGTCATTAAATGCAGAAATGGATAAAAGTATTCTTATAGATTTTATCATGACGACAGAAGAGAAGGTTTCTTCATAGTCTACCATCTCTCTTTGGGTAAAACCTTTTTCCACGAGTCTTGTTTTCTAGGTCTGCACCTTACCAGTTTGGTCTGGCTTTCTCTTGTAGATCCATTTGCAACCAATAGGTTTGACCCCATCTGGTTAATCTACAAGTCTTCAGACAGAATTGAAGTACATTAACTTTATTTCTAGGTTCATGGCTTCAGTCCATCGATCTCTATCTATATCTTCCATTGTCTATTTAAAGGTTAATGGATCCTCTAAGCCATCATTAGGTATGATGACATGAGTTTCTGCAAAACTCATATAGCGATTAGGCTGTCATACAATCCTTCTATGTCGAGGCATTCTCAACTCTTGAGAAGGATATGATGAAGTAACAACTATTGTTGATGGACTAGCTTGATCAACAACTCTGACTAAATTTGTAGTTTCTCTGGACAATTTCATTTAATACTAGTTTATTGCGAGTTTGATGATTCTTAATATGATCTTCTTCTAAGAATGTAGCATTTGTCGATACAAATACTTTATCTTCTTGAGGATCATAAAAAATCCACCTTTTGTTTCTTTAGGGTACCCTATAAATAGGCATAATTTTGGACGTCATTCTAATTTCTTAGGATTTTGCACTAGCACATGTGCTGGGCATCCCCAGATTATGAAGTGATGAAACTACCTTTACATCCTATCACAACTCATATGGTGTTTTTGAAACACTTTTTAAGGGAATCATGTTCAAAATATATACTGCAGTCTGTACTGCATACCCCCAAAAGGATTGATGTAACTGAGCATAACTCATCAAAGAACGAACCATGTCCAACAAGGTTTGGTTCCTCCTTTCTACAACACCATTTTATTGTGGTGTTCTAGGTGCTATGAGTTGGGATTCAATGCCATGATCTATTAGATAGTTTTGGAATTGTAAATCCATATACTCACCACCTCGATCTGATCAAAGTATTTTAATTCTTTTACCTAATAAGTCTTCAAATTCTGTCTTAAATTCTTTGAACTCTTCAAGAGTTTCAGATTTGTGACTCATTAGGTAAATATAGCCATACCTTGAATAATCATCAACAAAATTGACGAAATATTCATATGCTCCTCGAGCTTTAACATTCATCAGACCACAAAGGTCTGAATGTATAAGTTCTTAGGGGTTCTTTGGCTCTAAGATCTTTTCTTGTAAAAGATTTTTTGGTCATTTTACCCTCAAAACATGATTCAACGGAGGCAATGAATTGGCCTTTAATTGATTTAGATGATCTTTTTTTACCAGTCTCTCTATCCTGTTGAGATTTATATGACTAAGTCTTACGTGCCAAAGATAGGCATTGAGAGAAATCTTTCATCTTTTATTTTGAGTTTTTGTCGTTTTAAACATCTCTATATTTAAAATGTATTTTGCTTCCATTGGTTTTAACACATACAAGTTATTTTCAAGTCTAGCAAAACAAATATGAACAACTCTTGAACAATGAACACTTCATTAATATCAAAAGATACTTTGTACATATTATCCAATAAACAAGATACAGAGATTAAGTTCCTTTTCATTCTAGGTACATAATATACATTTTCAAGTAAAATGTAAGCATCTCTGAAATATAACTTGACGTCTCCCACTGCTTCTGCTGAAATGACTTCACCTGTTCCTACCTTGAAAGTCATTTCATTTTCTGATAGCTGCGTCCAGGAACTAGTTTCCTGAAGAAAAGTGGAAATATGGTTACCGGCGCCTAAGTATAGTATCCAGGTTAAGTGAAAACTTTCCACTAAACATGTTTCTACCACAAGTAAATTGGATATACTTTGGTTTGCCTTTTGAGCTCTTTTTTCAAGAAGATACTACAGGCAATGCTTTTCCAATGGTCGTCTTCATTACAATGGAAACATTTTCCTTTTGGTGCTTTATTCTTACTGTTCTTTGCAAGGGCTTTCTTCTTCCTTTTTTCTTTTTTCTTCATCTGGATACTCTTATCGTTTAAAGAAGAAGCATACTTCTTTTTCTCTAAGGGTTTTGTTCCAGAGAAAGATCCCTTAAGAGATTTTTTCTGTAAAATAATATTTGTTTCACGTTCCTTATTTTTCATCAAGGATTGGTAAGTCTGTAGTTCATTCAGAAGAATGGTCAAATTATAATCAATCTTATTCATTACAACATTAGTACGAAATGTCAGAAAGCTCTTCGAAAGAGATTCCATTATCATACTAACTTGACTCTTTTCATCTATGACAGCGCCATGAGCTTTCGCAATGTTGAAATGGACCATCATGTCCAGGACATGTTCTCTAATAGAGGTCTCCTCTTTCATATGGGAGTTATAGACGTATTTAATAACATCATGTCGTACTGAAGAAGACGGTTGCCCAAACATTTCTTGCAGCAACGCCATTGTTAGGTTTTATGTCCTAAAACTTGTGGTTTATAAATAATAAAACCTATTCTAAAAATCCAATAAGTTGTTATTGAATATATGAAGTACTTATTTCGTTTTAGAAATAAATCCAATAAATTATAAGGATCCATGACTATTACACGAGTACTTGAACTTTATGTGGAGGCATAAAAGTGGATTAGGTTTGAGTAAATAGTTAAAATGATCTATAGTATATGAATAAGGTTGGGTGCCTTATTTTAGTAACGCTATCAGATGCGACCCACTCTATAGTTGTTACAAAGAGTTGTAAAGTGCTACAGACAATGTGATCCTAATTCATACATGTTATGATATGAGGAGTGGGGGCATCCTGTGCAAAGGGTTTGTACAAGATCAAACCATGAAATAAGTGACTATTACATGACTATTACGCTGTTTACTGTTTAAGACTGACGATTAAAGCGATGACCTAGGTAACTTGACCTTAATCTTGAGCTACCTATGAACCCCTGTTTATTGAGGATTATACTTAGATTTCCATAGGTGAGGGTTTGCTCAACAGCGCTAGCTCAATAAACCTCCATTTCAGGGGTAAGAACGAGTAGATAACTGAGAACATAGGGTGCAAAATGAAATTCACTCCTACCCGCTTTTAGGGATAGTAGAGAGGTTATTCCCTTAAGTGTTGACTCAGGGTATTAAACAAGGGACCCCACCCTCTCATTGGCCCGAGAAGGACTTGGTTTTTTGATGGGATCACAAACCAATTGTTCATTAGAGAATCAATAGGACTTAAGGAACAAGAGGTAATCTTGGGGGTGAAACAGCCATTTGACCTAGCCATTATTATGAACAACCTGTGAAGGATTAACTTACTAATCATGGTTATATCGAGTGGACATAATATATCTATAGTGAGGGGAATGCAACTCTGGGCTTTAGTGGAGTGACCTAGTAGTTAACGAATGAGGGTTAATTCGGTGTAAAGAGTTTAGTCAATTAATCTCGGAGCGTTGGAGCCTATGATTTATAGGTCCACGAGGTCTCTCTACTAGCTCATAAATGGATTAGTCTTAGAGTAGCATGATAAGTTAATTTGAAATGTTCAAATTAGTAGTAATTATATGTGATATAATTACGCATTTAATTTCGAAATTAAACGAAATTGGAGAATCAATAAATATTTAAATATGATTTAAATATTAAATTCATGAATAGGATTCATGATGGAAGAATTTGTGTTAAATTAATTTAATGTTTGATATTAAATTAATTAGAATTAATTAAATTATTTAATTAATTATTTATTATTAATTTTATTAGAAAATTAATTTATGAATTAATTTTGTAAAATTAATAAAGTTTTCAATTTTGAAAACAAAAATTGATTTTGGAAATCAATTTTAAAATTCAAAATTGGAAAAAGATGAAAATAGAAAATCCCAAAAGTGGGAATTCTCCACTTTCAAACTAAGATGCTCACTCATTCTCCACTCTATTCTTGATTCAATCTTCCAAGCATGAGTTGCTCTTCATGCAGCTATCTTCTTTGCATGATGGTCTTGCAATAAATAGAGAAGATTGGGCTGGGAATCGAGCATGCAACTGATGCACTTGATAAGTTCTTGTTGAAGAACTTGAGGTTGAAGAAAGTCTTCTTCCATGGTACAACAGTGTCTTGTTCTCCAAATTCCCTTTATTCAAGCTTATTTTGAGTCCCAATCTAAGGCACTAAGAGAATAGTAGGAAAGGCCTTGCGGTGGTTCACAAGTTGATTTGGAGGAGATTTGTAGCTGGAATCAAGATTCAAGTGGTTCTACAAAGGTATATCATGAAACCCTCTTATTAGTTTATGAGCATGCTTAAGTTTATAGCCAAAATTAATGAATTAGAATGCTTATTGATCCGTTGTGCTTCCGCTGCATGTCCTCTGGTTCTAACAGCCATGATCTCGCATGCAGTAACCATGGCTTCATGCTTCTTAGTAAGCACATTAGATATGCTTGCTAAGATATAGGCTCTACCTTTATCGTTAGCCTGAACCCATCTATAATAGACTTCCCGAACATTTTGGTATTTGAACTGGGAAAAGGACGACATTCTTCTGTTAAAACGAACCTCAAATCGTCAACCACTAGTACTGTATTTATGTTTGATTTTTAGTTTGAAAACCCTTCACCGTTGAATTTATCGCAAGCTAGTAGTTGTATAATTGAGTACGACATTGCTGAAAAATAAACAATATTCTATTAGAGTCATGCATTTCAATCCAATTTTAGCAAAAATTAATCTAATGCCAAAGTTGAATTTATTTGCAACAATACATTAGTGAGTCAGAATAGATTCTACCGAGGAGCAGTCATGTTGGGATTTGTGCCCTAAAATCTCGTGTCCTGTAGTTTGTAAACAACTTTGTAAGAACGATGCATAATATATATGATATTTACTTCACTTCTTGACTTTGCACATTTAGATATTTTTTATTTTACAACAAACCAATAAACTTAATATCCCTGGTTGTCTTTATGTAACTTAAGCATGTATGTAGTGATATACAAGTGGATCATGTCTTAAGTGACAACCAAAATGGTCTATAGTATATAGATATAGGAGGGAAACCTTATCTATATACTATAGATGGTCACAGATGGTCTGATCCTGATCATTCATGTAGAGGACATGCGAGCGGGGGCGTCCTATACAAAGAGTTTGTATAAAATCTGACCTCGAAGTTTTAACGTCTCGTCATATAACTCCATTCATGACTAAGACTTCACTTCACTAGGATGACCATAGGTAACATGACCTTAATCCTGAGTGAGTTGGGAGCTCTTGCCATTGAGGGCGGTCCTTTGATTTGCATGGGTGCGAGTAGCCAGAGTGCCGACTCAAACCTACCAGTTTGAGGATTCATCTGATTTGGGAGCTGAGAACTCAGCTTCACAAGATGAAGTTCACTCCTTCCCCGAAGTAGGGGTAAGTAGATAGATTGTTCTCTTAAGGGCTGATCTCAGGGTTTGAACGATGCGGTACCACATGCCTTCTCATGGCCCGAGAGGGTTTCACACATAGTAGGACTATGTTGTATTATTCATTAGAGGAATCAGTGGTACTTAAGGAGCAAGATGTAACTACAGGGGCAAACCAATAAATTAGCCTGCTATAATTACGAGCATCTGTGAAGGGTCATTGTACTAATGATTGGTTATATCCAATGGACATTGAAATATATCTATGGTAATAAAAGTTCAACTGTCGGTCTTTAGTAGAATGTCTGGTAATAAACGGATGGTGGATATCGTGACTAAAGAGTTTAGTCAGATATTCACGTACTATTGGAGCTTTGAGCCATAAGTCCATAAGGTCCCCTTGGTAGCTTGGATACAAGTTGAGAGTTAGTTTTTGGGTCAGTTTGAAATGTTCAAATTGACAAGAGGGGAATCGATATAATTTTATGAGTTGGTAGAGGAACCTTATGAGCCTATAGATCATGAGCTCCAACGATTTAAAAATTCATTGGCTAAACTCTTTAATTCGAATTAAACAATATTCGTTAATTACCAAGACACACCACTATAGCTCAATAGTTGTACTCTTCTCACTATAGATATATTTCTGTCCATTTTAACCATAATGGAAGTTGACTTTTCACAAGTTGTTTTATTTACAGCTTGGTCAAAATTACCGTTTTACCCCTCTAATACATATTGCTCCTTAAGCTCCCACTGAACCTTTATTGAACAATTGGTTTATAGTCCAACTAATAAACCATGACCCTCTCGATCATGAGAGGGTGGGGCCCCATTGTTTAAGACCAGGAATTAGTAATTAAGAGAACAACCTATATGCTAATCCTAAATTGGGTAGGAGTGAATTCCATCTTGTAGGACTATATCCCCAGCTATCTATCCAGTCTTATCCCCAAAATGGGAGGCTTATTGAGTAGTGTTGTTGGACTACTCTCATCTATGCAGATCAAAGGACAATCCCGAATAAATAGGAGTTCATAGTTAACTCAGGATTAAGATCGAGTTACCCTGGGTCATCGATTTTGAAATAGTTAGTTTTAACAGTAAATGGTCGTTATAAAGAAAAGTGACTATTTCAAGGTCCGATCTTATGAAAACATCCTTTGCATAGGATGCCTCCAGTCACATGTCTCCACATGGATAATTTTGAGATCACATCATTTGTATCAATATACAAAGTGGGCCGCATCCAATAGTGTCAACAGGATGAGGTATCCAATCTCATCCATATACTTATAGACCATTTTGGCTATAAACTAAAACTTGATCCATATTTATGTTTCTGCATAAAGTTAAAGTATTCATATTATAGTCATGAGTTCGTTTATTGGATTTTAAAATAGAATACAATATCAATAACATTTTATTGAATGAACAACTCAATAATACTTTTATTGATAAATAGAATATGTTTCCAATATTTACGAACTGCGAGTTTTAGGATATTCCCAACAAAAGGTTCATTGCACTGTTGGCTGGTTATATCCAATGAACAGAGAAATATATCTGTAATGTGAAAAGTGCAATTCGGTCTTTAGTGGTGTAACTGACAGTTAATAGATGTTGAATAATTTAATTAAAGGAGGTTAATTAATTATTCGAGTACCATTGGAGCTTTAATCTATAGGTCCATAAGGTCCCCTCTGTAGCTCAACTGGGATTATAGAGAATTAATTTTGGATTAATTTGAATTGTTCAAATTAATTATATATGATATAATTAATATAATACATTTGATATATTACAATATAAAGTTTATTTGAGATGAATTAAATATTTGAATATGATTCAAATATTAATTATATGGATTGGATTTATATAATTAAACTTAGTATAAATGTGATTTATATTAAATACCACAAATGATTAAGAGAATTAAAAACTATAGGTTATATTGTATTTGATACAATATAAAAACTATAGGTTATGTGTTATATTGTTGGGTTGTATATCCTAAAACTTGCAATTTGTAATATTAAACATATTCTATTTGCAATAAGGATGTTATTGATCATTTATTCAATAAAACTATTATTGAATCTGTAAATTACACTAGTGAAGACTAAATCCAATAAACTAAGATTTATGGCTATTACAAGAGTACTTGGACTTTGTGTGGAGACATAAAGATGGATCAAGTTCGAGTAAATAGCCAAAACGGTCTATAATATACAAATAAGGTTGGGTACCTTATTCTGGTAACACTATCGAATGCGACCCACTTTGTATTTAGTACTAATGATGTGATTTTAATCGTTCATATGGAGACATGCGAATGGGGGCGTCCTATGTAATGAGTTTGCATAAGATCAGACCAAGAAATAAGTCATTCTTACTTTATAATGTTGTTTATTATTTAAGACTGACTATTTCAAATCGATGACTAAGTTACTCGATCTTAGTCTCTGTTTCAACCGAAATGGAAACGCCATTGCCCACCTTGTAGTAAATACCCAAGTTAAAATGTCTCATTCCAAAAGCAAACTTGTCCAAAGAAGAATAAGGGATTCGACCCAAAACAATTGATGAAATCTCACCATCTGTGAAGTAAACACTCTTCAAATTACTCGTTACCAAGGAGGATGAAGAGTTTAAAATAAGCCAAACTTGTTTGGCTATAAGAGCCTTGTTGAAGCCTTTTACATCCCGCCACCTAAAGCTTTTTGAAAGCAAAGTTTTTCCCCAACGGCCCAATAGAACTTATGTTGGTATTGATTTGGCCAATGCTCTTAATTAGTACTTCCTTTCCAGCAATAGAAAAAAATGACTCCTTCCAGCCTTGAAACATTTTCCAGATTTTGTCCGAGTATGTAACCAAAGTCCTTAGACTTGCTTCTAGAAAAAAGGGGTACTCCTAAGTCAATGCTGAAATTATCAACCTTTTGAACTAAGGATGCTACTAATAATGTAACCCATTCCTTGTTCACTCTGGGAGAGAAAATTAAAATATTATTTTTGTTCCTATATTTTGCGAATTTTTTTAAAAAGAAAAATTTTATCTTTATTTGACATATTTAAAATTACCTTTATTATTGGACCTTTAATATTAATATTGTTGTTTTCAAAACTTATTAGAGAAATATTGTTGTTTTGAAACTTATTAGAGAAATATTGTTGTTTTGGGATTTCGAGGCTAGAAGTCAAGGGTTGAGGATTCAACTAATGTAAGGTTGAACGTTGAGAACTCGACAAACAAAGAAAAACTTGGAAACAATATGTAAATTAGGGTTGTTGAGGGTTGAAGTTTCGATATACATAAGTCGAAACTTCAACCATCGACAAAGAAAAGGAAATCTCGCTAATTTTGTGATGAGGATCTCGCTCTAGAAGGGAATCTCGCTAATTTTGTATATTAGGTTGTCGAAGGTTGAAGTTCTGGTATACATAAGTCGAAACTTCAACCCTTGACAAGGAAGATAAGTGGGTGAAACAGATTGTAAGAGAGAGCGAGATTGTAAGAGTGAAATTGAAAGCGAGATTGTAGGAGAGAGCGAAATTGAGAGAGCGAGATTAAAAGCGAGATCGTAGGAAAGAGCGAGATTGAAAGCGAGATTGTAGGAGAGAGCGAGATGGAAATCGTCTTCACTTTATTTACTTTCCATAAGTTTGAAAAAGTGCATATATATCACCAAGTTGCCCCTGCTCCGATTCCCCTGCACGATTCCCTACATGCATTGACATTATCCGATTCCCCTGCTCCGATTCCATGCATTCATTGACGCATTCATGCCCCTATGCCATAGTCTTAATTCCTTTTCAACCACTCTAAACTCGTCAACACTCGACCTACATCCTTTTAAACCACCATCCTCTTCATTTTTCCTCAATCACTCCCTCGATAATTTTTGAAGACTCAATGCCCTTGATTTTGCTCACTCATCTCCCCTTAATTTGCTCACTGCCCCTTTATAGCTCACTGTCCCCTCATTGCCTTCGAAAATAAGCCTTCGAAATCATCTTTCTCTCCTCCCATTTCCATTTCCACTTCCATTTCTCTTCTTGTATTTCGTTTAATACAAATTATTCTCACATAACTATACTGGTTCGTTACTCTACTAAATTTTTATTTTTTAAGAATAATTATAAATTTTATTTTTTTTAATTTTTTGTAATTGTTGTCAGATAACAGATAACAGAAAAAAAAGGTGAACGTTGTCACTTGAAGAAAAAAGAGAACTACCGTCGAATCTGTGAGTTGAACTTATGATATTTGAAAAGTTTAGTTTATTCTTATGATATTTGATTTATTTAGTATTAACTTTGATATTTATAGTGTTAAAATGTTTAGTTTATTGTTATGTTTAAGAAGTTGTATTTTATAGTTTAATACAAAATTATTGTGATAGTTAACAAGTTTTGTATAGTTTCAAAAGTTTAAATATAGTTTGAAAATTTTAGTTTATTCATATGAAAATTATTGTTGTTATGTTTATTGTGATAAGTTGATATTTTCTAGTATTAACTTTGAATATAGTTTAAAATAGTTTGAAAAGGTTTAATTTAATTTAATTTTTTATTTTGTATTAAATTTGAAAAAATATTTTTAAAAATTTTACCTCATTTTAATTTGAAAGTTTAATTTGTTGTTATTTTTAAAAATAGTTATAAAAGTTTAATTTATTGCTATGTTTAAAAATAGTATAAAAAGTTTAATTTATTGTTATGTTTAAAAATAGTTATAAAAAAGTTTAATTTATTGTTATGTTTAAAAAGTTGATGTTGATAAAACTTAAAAATTTATGTTTATAAACTAAAAAAATTAATATTTTTTAATATACTTCTTATAAAAAGTATAATACAAAAAATTGATGTTTGTTTGTTTGTTTGTTTGTTTTTTTTTTTTTTTTTTTTTTTTTTTTTTTAAGAAAATGGCTGGCAAATGTTGGGATTTTTGTTATTTACAAATGGTAATATGATTGATGGTATTAATGGAGTTGAGTATGACTAACCACCAAAGGGAGTTTTACCATAAATGTGAACCGTGGAATTGTATTTAAGCAATTCATTCAAATGGTTGGATGTAACTTAGTGTGAATATGAGAGCAAACTTCAAATAGAAATAATATATAGACATCCCAATCTAGAACCATCAGGATCAATAAGATATATGTCATTCCCTATTTCGAATGCACAGGCTATGAACTTGATGTCCTCAATGGCAATGCCAGTGCCAAATGTAGTGCATTTGTATGTAAATGTAAATATGATAGGGATGGATCCTGATACATCATTTAACCAGTTTGAAGATCCAACTCAATGTATCGATCTTGATCCGGAGTCAGTTGCATCGCCATATGATAATGAAGATATGACGGCTAACAACCTGTATAGAGATTTCAGAATAGAAACGACGAATTTGAAGAGTTGGATTTTGATGGTCGTGAACATAAGACTACATTCAATGATTTGGATATGAATGTATTGGATAGCATTTAGGAACATGACCCAATTGTAGCTCCTGTGGACGTTGACAATATGCAATTGTATAAAGGAATGATTTGTCAAGACAAGAAAATGCTACAACACGCGGTCAAATGTTTTGCAATAAAGTGTCACGCACCATACGAGGTTGTTGAATCTACATCGATGATTTGGATAATTCGGTGTAAGAAGTGGGAGGAAGGTTGCAAGTGGAGACTTCGTGCAATAAAGGAAAAATCGCATGGCTTGTTCGAGATCACTAAGTGTGATGAGTAACATACATGTTTTTATTTAAAACTAAGTCAAAGTCATGTGCAATTGGATTCATCAATGATTGCACTGGAGTTCTGTGACGCTATAAGAGAAAAACCATTTATTAGTGTGGCACAACTGCAGTCCGACATCAAATCAAAGTTTGGATATCATGTTCCTTACCATAGGATATGGGAGGGAAAAAGAAAAGAATTAGCTAAAGTGTTCGATGATTGGGATGAGTCTTACAAATTGTTGCCCACGTGGTTATATATGGTTAAGCAGACCAATCCCGGAACACGTGTAGAGTGGAGAATTAAAGAAACGCTTACTGAAGGCCATGTTATCCTAACTTCTGTATTTTGGGCATTTGGTCCTTGTATAGAAGCTTTTAATAAATGTCGGCCGATCATTCAAATAGATGGTACACACTGTACGGCAAATATAGAGGAAAACTGTTTATTACTACATCAGTTGACTCGAACGACCATCTACTTCCACTTACATTTTCCATTGCTGATGAAGAGTCCGCAGACTCATGGGGATAGTTCCTGAAACACCTGAGAGAAATTGTAACACACGAAGAGGTGTGTTTAATTTCAGATCGACATGCTGGTATAATTGCAACAGTGAACAACCCAACAAATGGTTGGACGGGACCGAAATGTCACCATCGTTTCTGCTTACGATATATCGTCAGCAACTTCAATAAAAAGTATAAATTTAATTCATTGAAAAATTATGTTTATCGTGCCGGGTGTCAGTTTCAAATTCGAAAGTTCAACAAAGCAATTGAAGATATCAAAGGAATAAATCGGAGTTATCTGAGTTTTTTTTACAACATTAGTTTATAGGTAATGGACTCAAGCAACATGATGGCAGGATTCAGATATGGGTGGATGATGATAAATCTATCAGAGTGCATAAATGGAGTCCTCAAAGGAGCTCGATGTTGCCTATAAATGCTCTTGCTCAGATAACATTCTTCAAATGCGTGAACTATTTCGAGAAAAGAAGAGAAGAAATAAGGGATGCATTGGAGCATCAAGATAAATACACTCGGTAATATTATTATTATTATTATTATTATTATTATTATTAATTTATTTCAAACATATTTTATAATGCTAAGTGGAGTAAAAATCCAGGTATGCACATGAAAAAATAAATAAATGGGCTGCACGATCTAGTAAACATGAAGTACAATCATACGAAGGTGTGTTTCATGTGAAGACCGGACGTTATAATCTCAATGCCAAAGGAGGAAACGTTCAAATATTGAGGCTAAACAAGTCCATACTGTTCATGTAACAAGTGGCAAGCATTCGGTATTCCATTCTCGTATTTTATGGCCGTTTGCTCACATTTTAACATGAACTACGGAGATTTTATTGAGGACTACTACAAATTGTCAACGTATGCTGAATGTTACTCTCCTCAATTTCAACCTGTACCGCATGAAGATTACTGGATCACGCACCCTAATATGCCCGTCTTACATTATGATCCATCGTTGTTAAGAAAACCTGGTAGACCGAAACGTTCACGTTATCACAATGAGATGGATTGGACAGAACCAGCTACTCGACAACGATGTGGATTTTGTAACTGGTTAGGACATAATCGAAGGAAGTGTCCTTCGTTACTAAGACGGGCTCCAGATAGTTTGGGATTGAAAAATAAATAATTTTGTTATAATATTCATTTTAGTGTATATTCAATTTTTTTTATAATAATTTATTGTATATTCAATTTTTTTATTGTAATCAATAAAGTTTTACATTATTCTTTACCCTCACACTTTTCTCTACTATTCAATTATAGTCAATTTTAATATATTTTTTTTCCAGATCATGGCTTTAACCCAGGACATGTTGATCCCGATATTTTGTATGATCAGTCCATTCATCGATCATATGTTGTATGGCGAGATCGTACTACTGGAGAAATATCTTGCAAACGTCGAGAGGTAGTTCTCCAGCGCACTATCCCGCTCCACCCTCGAATACTACCGCTATTGTGCACATCTGGATTCTATGGGGTTGCCAGATTAGGATTTATTCAGTTGGACTGGCATCTGATCACAGCCTTGGTCGAGAGATGGAGACCTGAGACGCATACATTCCATATGTCTGTTGGAGCTGTCTCTTATACACATCTAGATGTGTATAAGAGACAGATGTAGTGTCAACCAAAGTTATATGGAGGAAATTCATTATATGTACAATATACCTATTGTTCCTCCACCAGCTCCTAGATGTAGACGACATGTTCGGGAAGAGGATGAGTTTGATGAGGTTGCACATAATGTGGAAGAGTTGCCCCCTATGATGTAGACGCAGAGTCAAACTGATTATGTTAGTCCGATAATGATAATGCCAGCATTTGGTTTAGGACATTATGACTCAGAGGCTGGTCCTTCGTCTTCATACGTGCATGGACATGATCGGGGTCGTGGAGAGCATAATGAATATTTATATTATGAAGCGCCTGCAGAGGTACCAGAGCAACATCAAGAAGAACCCGAGCAACCTCAAGTTCGAAGTCGATGACGACAACCAGCTCGAAATCGATGACGTCCGCCTTGTGGAACACATTGAATTTTGTAATTATTTTTATATAAATGAGATATTTAATTTACATTTTTTTATTTTTATGAGTTACTATGTTTTTTAATTTATTCTTTTTAGAGTTTAAATAAAATAATAAAATATTTTTAGAAATTGTTTTTATAAAATGAAAAATAAAAAAAAAAGAAAGGAAGAAAGAAAGAAGAAGGTTGAATGGTAATAATTAAAAAAGAAAAAAGGAAAAATTTATACGGTATTTTCGCTCTCGCTCTCGCTCTCTCTCTCTCATAATCTCGCTCTCGAATTTGATTGGGATGTTCAGTGGCAAAAAAAAGGAGATTCATTAGCTCGTTATTTAGTCAGACTTGCTGATATGACAGAATCCGTAAAAATTATTCAACAAGCTTTGGAAGGAATTCAAGGGGGACCTTATGAAAATTTAGAAATATGATCTTTTGAAGAGGAAGGTCTCATAATTAAACAGACTGTTAGGAAGGGCAAGGTCGAGGGTTCAAAGTTCGACGTACAAATGAAAGGAAGAGCGAGGGTTCAAAATTCAACCTATCTAGGTCGAATTTTCAACCCTCAACTTATTTTAAAAAAAAACAACAGTATATTTACAAATAGTTTGAAAACAATAATATTTTCCTAAATAATTTTTAAAATGAACTTTTAATTTTCCCTTTATTATTTGTTAAAACAAATTATCTTTATTAAAAAGAAGAAGAAAAATAATAATAAAATATTTAAATTAAAAGGACCTGACCGGCGAAACTACAGTTAGCGCGGCGACAACGACGGTCGACCACAAAGAAATTCCAGAGCTCCGACCCACTCGCTTTTTCAATCTTCTTCTTCATTTCTGTATTTCTCTCTTCTTTAACTCACCGTTAGGGTTTTGAAACTCTGATTTTCCACTCCCTGTAAGTCTAATTTCCTCTTTAAGTTCGTACTGCAATTATTTATATCTCATTATCTTCTCGATTGAGGTCTATTTTCCTCCACGATGGAACACTTTTTGGGTCTTCTTCGAATTCGGGTGCTGCGCGGTATTAATCTCGCTGTTCGTGATTCCCGTAGCAGCGATCCTTATGTTGTCGTCTCAATGGGCGACCAGGTATCTGGATTTCATTTCTTACTCGAATTTTTCTGTTGTTTATGAGATTGAAGTTTGTTTTCTGCCTTAGTTTGTTGAAGCAGTGCGTATTAATGTAGCTCGTTTTAGGTTTATTCATTATTCAGTGGTTCTCTGTTCCCTTCTTCCCCTGAATGACCGTCCATTTCCTTGACCTAGATTCTTTTTTCTTTTTAAATTCAGATTAACAGAAGATGCTTAAATAGTTTTGAAAAGAAAGGATTAAGATAACTGATTTGATTGGTATCACTTTGTGAAATGGAATTAAATATCGCTTCAATTTTGAGTTTGTCGATGACCTTTTATTAGCCTAGCTGTTCTGAGCTTAAAAGGGGGTGGATCGTCGAGGCTTTCTTGTAATTTTTTTAAAACAAATTTTCTGGTTTTTAGTTGGGTATGTTTTGATATTTGTCTAAAATGGAGGCTTATTTATAATTATTATTTGTTATTTTTCGATACGATTGTTGGAAGTTCGTGTCTTTGAATACTTATTTAACTTTTTAACTCTCGATGAAAAGTTTGCTTCTGGTTTTGGCAAAAAGGCGTTTTGTGAATGCTAACAACAGGTAACATTGGAAGAAGCAGAAAATCAAGACATGTAGAATTGTGTAGCCTAACTTATTTCATTTTTTTGCTTTTCTTGAATCAATTCACTTTGGTATTTACTTGATTATTCTTTGAGCCATCATTTTTTTTTTCTTTTTTGCCAGGGAGAATATGTAAATGTATGGTAATATCAGTGGGTCCAACTTACTCTTGGTCTAATTTTATGAGGCATTTGATTCGTGTGAGTGTCGGGTTGGGACATTAAGGCTATAATCGAAACATCGGATTGCTTTATCTTAGAGCTTGACGATGCGCGTAACCGATGAAATGATAATGTTGCCAAGTCTTGAGATTCATCTCAGGATTATTACTCAGAGAAATTTATAAACCAAACATAAGACACATAGAATTAAGTTTCTAATGCTAGTCTCTAAACACATAATTCTAGGTTTCCTTATTAACTATGGAAACTTAAGCTCTCAAAATAATGAACCAAAGCCCACCTTACTGATGCCCTTGAGCCTTTTATTTTGAATCTTAAAATGATTTTTTTTTTCCGTATTCTTCCAATTGGTGCAGAGGTTGAAGACCCGCGTGGTGAAAAATAATTGCAATCCTGAATGGAATGATGAGTTGACTCTTTCAATTGCAGATCTGAGGACTCGAATCGGTTTAGTAAGTAATATTTCTCGTCAATCTAGAAAGCACAAATATTTCTAATTGTGCAGAGAATCAATATTCGATACGTATCTGATATGGATACGTTTAGATATGTGATTCGAAGTATCTGATTTTTTTTTTTTTTTTTAAGTTTCAGATACGGGTATCCCCTTCTAGATACGTGAAGGGGATATGTTGGATCATTTTTTTTCAATTGAAGCCCAACCACTTAAAAAGCCCAATTACAACCTATTTTATTTAAAAGTCCACTTAAATCTAGCAATCCAAAATAAAATAGATTAAAAATAATATAAAAAACTAATAAAATCAGAAAAAGGTGAATAAATCTTCATTCTTCTCTTCTCTCTCACTACCTAAAATCATGATTCACACCCCCTCCCCTTCATCCTCAACTTCATTCTTTAATCTTCATCTTCTACTTCTTCCTTGTTGTTTACTCTAATTGCTCAACCACCATTCGACGCTGTTAGATTTTTTTCTTCATTTTTACTCTTCACTCTCTTCTTAAATCTACTTTAGTCTAACTTAAAACAAGTATTACAAAAATTAATTGGGAATTATCATAAATAAATAAATTAATTAATTGGCGTATCGCCGTATCATATCGTAAGCGTATCTTGTATTTGTATCCATGTTTGTGCTTCTTAATCTTCAATTATTAGGAATAAGAGCTTCAAGCCAACCATCTGATGAGGAAAGGAGATATATTCTATTTACAATGCAGAAAATGAGGCCTAATGAGCTTGTTGTAACTTACTGCTTTATGCTCTTGTTTTTCCATTTTTGTAGTCAGTGTTTGACAAAGACACACTAACAGACCATGACAAAATGGGAGATGCCGAGATCGACATCGAACCATACATCGAGTGTTTGAAGATGGGACTGGAGAGCCTCCCAGATGGGTGTGTGGTTAAGAGAGTATATCCAAGCAGAACAAACAATTTAGCTGATGAGAGCCAATGTGTTTGGCACAAGGGGAAAATTGTACAGAACATGTTCCTGAGGTTGAAGAATGTAGAATGTGGGGAGGTGGCAATTCAACTCGAATGGATTGACGTTCCTGGTGCCAAGGGTTTGCCGGTCGGGGGTACGAGCCACTACTGATTTCTTAGCTGATGCACCAGGTACTACTAATAAATTTCCCAGTTCCATCACTTGTAGATTATGTGAAATACAATAAAGATATTTGCCTTGTTGACCTGAAACTAGATTTAGAGTCCTAGGTCTGTAGTATGAATATAACTCTGAGTTGGCTGGAGTGGTTTGAGCTGGGTTTTCTCTTAGCAAATTTAAACTGCTTCCTGTAATCATATATATATATTACTATGGTTGTATGTTGGCAGTTATTTCAAGGGTAAAAGAAAAAACATGTCAAACTATTGTAGGAAATGGTTAAAACATAGCTTCTCTCTTCCATTATGGGGCCATATGAGGGTTGAATCTCTAGCATTTGTTCTTTTTAATTAATTAAAAGAAACTATCATAGATAGGTTATTTTGATTACCAATTCTTGTGCTTGAAAACAAAGTATAAAGAAACGTATTCAATCAAGTTATTAAAAGTTAGATTTTTTAATGCGTAGTGTTAAGTACATTCGAATGCACCAAAATCAGGACATACGGATGTGTTAGCTATAAAAAGGTCTATAATTTGAATCCCTAGACCTATATGATAAAAAAAAAAAAAAGTATGTTGGAAGGCTTGTTTTTAATTTGCTATTATACTATATTTGGGCCTTTTTTTTTTTAATAAATAATATTATATTTTCTTAAACTTGATTATTGATATATAATAGTTTTGTAATTTATTATTGAAATATTGCAGTTTTTAATCTATTTGAAAGAGATGAGAATGAGTGAAAAGTTGTCTCCATGCGTGCAGGATTAAAAACTACAATATTTCAATAGTAAGTTTAAATAAGTTATAAAATCTACAATATTAGTTAGAAAAAAGATCCCTATATTTGTACTTTCATAAGGGGTGTTTGATAAATGGGTATGAGTTGAGTTGAGTTGGGGTGGATATTTATTACCCATGTTTGTTAAGCCCATAAAGAAAACTTATGGGTTATTTAACCCCTTTTTTACCTACTCAAAACTCTCCTTTTTTATCCCCTCAAAACTATGACCTTTTATATTAATATGATTGTTTTCAAAACTTATTATATTAGAGAAATATTAGACCTTTTATATTAGATAAATATTGTTGTTTTGCTAGAAGTTGAGGGTTGAGGATTGGATTAATGTAGAGGTCGAAGTTGAGAACTCGATAAACAAAGAAAAACTTGGAAACAATATGTATATTAGGGTTGTCATAGGTTGAAGTTTCGACATACATAACTCGACAAACAAAGAAAAACTTGGAAACAATATGTATAAAGGGTTGTACATAAGTTGAAGTTTCGACATACATAACCTGTCTCTTATACACATCTAGATGTGTATAAGAGACAGGTGGAGAGAGCGAGACCAGCCTGTGCGTCAGCCACGCCTTGTCCGGTGCTGCATTCGAACGTCACACGAAAAGCTGTCTCTTATACACATCTAGATGTGTATAAGAGACAGGCGAGATCGTTGAGAGCGAGATCATTGAGATCGAGACTAGTGAGATCATTGAGAGCAAGATTTTGAGCGAGAAAGTGGAAGAGAGCGAGATTGGAAAGAGCTTTCAGCGAGAAAGTGGGAGAGAGCGAGAGTGGAGAAAGCGAGATTTTGAGCGAGAAAGTTGGAGAGAGCGAGAGTGGAGAGAGCGAGACCAGCCTGTGCGTCAGCCACGCCTTGTCCGGTGCTGCATTCGAACGTCACGCCCACAGATTTCATTTTCAAATCACAAAATCAAAAATTTCATAAGGGAGAGGGAGAACAGTGAGGGTTGAGAAGAATATATTAATTTTGGATGAGGAGATCTCCTAATCTACTCGTGCGTTTGGAGTGATTCCAAAGCCATCTGAGAGCTCTGGAAGTATAGTTTTCAGAGTAGGACTGCCAGAGGAAAAAACTCAAAGGAACCAGGCTGGAGATTGAAAAGAAGGCAAAAGGGCCAGACTGTCGAATCAGTCTAAGCCAGTCTTGAAGATTTTGTGATTCCGGCTAAACCACGAGGAGTTCTGAGCTGAAATTTTAGGGTAAGTTTCTTGAAATTTTAGAATAAGTTTGTAGAAGGAAGTATTTCAAAATAAAGTTCAGAACTATGAGTAATCTAAGTTGTAAGTTGAATCTGGATTCTAGGGGTGAAAAGGAGCCCGAGGAGCTACTAGAGTGAAAAGCTCCTAAGAAATCGAGATGAGTGGCTAAAATGTTTTCGAACTAAAACATTTTTTAAGCTGTTTTGAATTACAACATTTACAGAAGCATATTTGTAAAAATAATTCTCATGCCTACTAGTTTTATGAAGTGGTTTCCAAGCAAGTTTGAATTGTGAGTTGAATGCATGCCTACTGTTGCAAAACTATCTACATATGTGTATGTATTTTATCCAGCATGCGTTACCAACTTTAAATCCATGTTGTATATGTGTTATACTGTACATGCTTTAAAGAGAAAAGTTGTTAAATAATTTTGGTAAAATACGTTGCCGAAATACAAGGAGAATGCATCCACCCAACTAGATACCGAAGTACAAGGAGAAGGTATCTATTGGTACTGAAGTACGTTTGGAGAAGGTATCCTAATAGCTCGATACTGAAGTACAAGGAGAAGGTATCTGAGCAAAATAGTACCTAATGTGGCCACAGGTGAACTAAGTTGGAGATTGAACAAAAGGGTTCTCTCTAGACTAGCAATCGATGTTGGGATTATTTTACCCGTTATATAGTACTTTGATTTGAGAAATGATTTTACTGTTTTATGTTTAAAACAGTTTTATATACATTACGCTTGGAAATTGTTTATGCTGCATTAAATTATATTTCAGATAAAACTATCTTCTGAAATTATGCATGAGAATTTACTATGTTTTCTCGGTCACTCACTGGGCGTAAGCTCACCCCGTTTTCAAATGTTTTGTTTTTTCCCCCCACAGGTAGCGGTCAAATCCTCTGAAGATAGCTCTGCGCCTGCTCTACTACTAAAGGACCAAAAGACTTGTAATCGTTTGCTAGGTGGTTACTGTTAATATTGTACACATGTTACTATTGTTCATATAGGGACTAGGGTTTGTGGATTTTGGGACTTGTAAATCTAGTGTTGTAATGACTCTAAACATATTATGTTTCTAAGTTAATAAATTGCGGGCCTAAAGACGTCCCATTGCATATGAATTATAATTGGTATCAGAGTTATTCCGTAAAAGTTATTAGGCAGTAAGTGTCAGCCCAAGGGTTGGTAACTGCTGTAGTTACGCCTTTCTCTAGGCTAAGAAGGTGGTCTGGGGCGGGGTGTGACAATAAGTATCGAAAAGAACATATATTTTGTGAATTTTTTTTTATATATATACATACAAACATTCAATATGAAATATATATACCTTTAATATATATACAAACATTCAATATATATATATATACAATATACCAATTAATTGAGCAACAATATGAAATATATTTTGTTGATATGTTTTACCGATTGAAGAAAATTAGAATTATTATAGTTTTTGAAAAGAATATATGAAAAATAATCTATTATGTTCTACAAATTGAGAAAAAAAAATGGAGATTGTCTAGTTTATGTCATAAATGATTTGAAAAAATACGTGTATATTTAAAAATTAATCAACAATAGCAAAGCATAAAACTAAAAAAAAATGAAATAAAAAACAAACAGAAAAAAATAGAACTAATCTCATTCCCAAAAAACTGCATCAGATCCTACAACTCAACTCTGCACAAAAAAAACAATAATTACCAACTCAACTCTACACAACAAAATTCAACTCAACTCTACACAACAAACACAGACAATTTAACTCCCTAGATAATATAACTCTCAAGATAATAATTACCAACTCAACTCTCTACTTTTATCATATATCAAACACACCCATAGTGGTAAAAATAGTTTTTTTTTCCCTTCAGATAAATATTATACTATTATAAGTATTTATAAGAGAGTACCCAATTATATTGGAGAAATGGTTCAACCCATTGATTTTCTTTTGGGCCTTCTAACTCAAAAGCCCAGTCAGGTAAAATAATCAAAATTATTTTAGTTAAAAATGGAAAGTAAATTGAGAAATAATTAATAATTGTGGAATGTGGATCCACTACATCAATCAAATAATTTGTTTTTTAAAGTTACAAATAATTTCATGATTGACAATAAAATGTAATTTCCCTAAAAAACAAAAAAAGATAATAAAATAGATAAGTGTTTGATTTCATGGATTCAAAATTATTTAAAATAAGAATGTTTGATTAACATTTAAAAAAAAGGACAAAGATGAATTTAAATCGCACCCTCTGTAAAACTTATAATTTAAATCAATTAAACTCTTAATTGTTCATAAATCAATTAATTTAGACCCTTACAATTTACCTTTGAAAATCATTTATACATTAATTTTCAAAATCGTGTAAATTTTTTCAACTATTTATTCAATAAAATATACAATTATAGTAAATATATTGACAATTTTTGAAGAAAATTCTACCTAAAAGTTTAAATTAATTTATTTATGAAAGTGTAATTGATACAATTATAAGTTCTACATAAAATTTTTCTAAAATGAGCATAATAGAAGATGAATCGATACATTTGCAAATATTTGTGTTTAAATTAATAGAATTTCTAAACTTTTACTATATATATTGATGTTTTTCTAGAAATAAGAGGAGAAAAGAAAAAAGTCAACATCATTTGAAAAGATTTTTTCCGTGTAAAACATTCCAACTTGAAAGTGAAGATGGTTGGTCATAATTTAGATTTGATTGAGCAACTTTTCTGAAGAAGAAAGAATAATAATAATTATAAAAAGGTATCAATACACGGAATCCTTTTCTCTTTGTGCTTATCCATGACACGTTGCCTTAAATTTCAAATTTCAAATCTAAAAATAATTTTATTTATTCGTCCAAAAAAAACTATTTTTAAGTAGCGCAATTTTTTTTCCGAAAATATTTTAAGTAGCAACTTGAACTATAGCTTAACTCATTATATTTACAATTTGTAAATATGACTAAATATGACTGTTAACAAAACCTTTAAATTACAATGAGACAAAAATATCCCATTTGAGACTTATATTTTTCATCCATTTATAGAAGAGAAATTTAAAATTTCATGATCAATGTGGAGTTCAATTCTGCGAAAGTCGAATTGAGTTTCAGTATATATCTGACCTTCTAACTAAGAGCTCGAATTAAGTTGCACCATTTAATTTGAAGAGGTCGATTATGAGCGAGATTTCCCCCACCATCCATTCCTATTTCCTCTTCCTTACCCATAGTACAAAATCTTCATCCTTTTAACCCCAATCTCTCTGTTTCGTCCTCCCCTACTGCTTCTTCTTCCTCCAATTTTGATTCCTCTAATTTTTCCATACCACCTCTATATTAGAGAAGAACAAGTCAGCAATACACATGGACAAATAGTCAGCCACCTGGTCAGTACACTCATGTCATGTCATCACTCTTCTAGAAGAAAAAGTTGTTAGAAGGAATATTTTATCCCAATCAATAAAATTGTACAAATATATTCTTTCATTCTTTATTATTTCTTATGTATTGGCTATTTAAAGCCTCTATAATTACATCACCAAAGGCAAGGAATAATATACAAAAAATTCCAAGGGCAAAGTAGCTGAAACGCTTCGTCTTCTTTCTTCCATTCTACCTTTTCATTTTCCTTGTCTCTTTAAATTTCTAACTTGATATCAGAGCCTATTAATGGCCAATGCCCCTTCAAATGCTTCGTCTTCCTCAACCACTACCATTTTCACCAATCCACTATTGAATCAATTGCTGAACTAGATAACCACAGTGAAACTCGACCGAAACAACTATTTGTTATGGAAAACCCTTGCATTACCCATCCTAAGAAGCTACAAATTAGAAGGCCATCTCACATGTGAAAAACCATGTCCTCCGAAATTCATCTCAGCAACGAATGAAGATTCCAATCTCCTTCAAGGTGTGGACATTGCCGAAAGTACCAATGAAGCCTCGTCGAGCTCTGTTCGTTCCAGAACAGTCAATCCTTTGTTCGAACAATGGGTCACAACGGATCTCCTACTCCTCGGATGGCTCTATAACTCGATGACCCCTGAAGTAGCCTTGCAGCTGTTATGCTTCAACCATGCTAAGGATCTATGGGAAGCTACCCAAGGCCTCTTCGGTGTGCAATCAAGAGATAGGAGGATTTTCTTCGCCATGTTTTTCAGACTACCAAGAAACGTAACTCTAAAATGGAAGACTACTTACGCATTATGAAAACTAATGCCGATAACTTAGGACAGGCTAGAAGCCCTGTACCTAGACGATGCTTGATCTCTCAGGTTCTTCTCGGTCTGGAGGAAGTGTACAATCCGGTTATCGCTGTCATACAAGACAAACCATACATCTCTTGACTGAATATGCAGTCCGAGCTCCTCATCTATGAGAAACGATTGGAACACCAAAATGCGCAAAGAAATCCCAGCAACATTGTGCCTACTATGAATGTGGCTCAAAGTCGAAACTCCAATGAATCCAGGCAGATGAACAACTATCATCAGACCAACTCTCGACATTCATTTAACCAGCAAAGTGGAGGAGGCAATGGCAACTCCAACAATGGTCGAGGACGAGGTCGTGGACGTGGCAACAAACCTACCTGTCAAGTTTGTGGTAAATATGGACATTCAACCCTTGTGTGCTTTAATCGTTTTAACAAAGAGTTTGTTGGGAATTTTGGACAGAACAGGGGAGGAGAGAGCTCAAATCCTGGTAACAATATCCTACCCAACCCCATTGTATTTATAGCTGCCCAAAACTCCAACCCCTTTGCTAGTCCAGAAACAGTTGTGGATCCGAATTGGTATGTGGACAGTGGAGCTACAAACCATGCTACTGCTGACTATGCAAACTTGAACAATCCAAGGGAATACTCAGGTAATGAGAAAGTCATAGTATGAAATGGAAATAAACTGCAAATATCTTGTATTGGTAATACCTTGTTATCTGATGGAAAGAACACTGTTATACTTGAAAATGTACTGTGTGTTCCTGAAATTACAAAGAACTTGGTTAGTGTATCTAAGTTAGCCAAAGGTAATAACATCTATTTTGAGTGTCATGATGTTCATTGCTTTGTTAAAAACAATCGTACGGGTCAAACTCTACAGAAAGAAAACCTCAAGGATGGGTTGTATCACCTGGATCAAGTAGCTGTGGAAAGGAATGAGGAGTGGAAAAATCAGAACAATGAGGACAGAAGGCTTTTGAATATAAATAAGAACATTTCTGCGTTAGTTTTGTCTGGAAAAACAACAAGAATTAATGTAGCTGTATCTAAAGCCATCTGGCATAGATGTCTAGGACATCTTTCAATGAAAATTTTGAATTCTATCATTAGTGCTTGTAATCTGAAAGTTAAAAGTAATGAAAAGAATATGTTTTATGAATCATGTCTCTTGGATAAAGCTCATAGTCTACCATTTTCTAAGTCTGACAGCCATACTTTCAAACCTTTTAAACTGATTCACTCTGACATATGGGGACCTGCCTCTATTGTTTCATCAGACGGATTTAGATATTACATACTGTTTGTCGATGATTATAGCAGATACACTAGGATCTATCCCCTGAGAAAAAAAATGGTGCTTTGGAAGCTTTTTAGCACTTTCTTATTTATGTTTAGAACTAATTTAACAAAACAATTAAAGCTCTGCAATCTGATAACGGAGGTGACTATGCCAAAATTCATCAGCTATGCAATTCAAGAGGAACCATAGTCCAGCTATCATGCCTTTACACTTCTGCTCAAAATGGTCGAGCAGAAAGAAAACACAGACATGTTGTAGAAACCAGCCTTACACTGCTAGCACAGGCCAGCCTACCCTTGAGTTTTTGGTGGGATGCTTTCCTTACAACCACCATGCTCATAAATGGACTTTCAACAAAGGTACTGCAAGATAAATCCCCTGTCTCTATTCTCTTTAACAAGAACTTAAATTTTGCAGAGCTCAAGGTCTTTGGTTGTGCTTGCTTTCCATACCTCCGGCTCTTTTAACACAACAAATTCAACTTTCACTTAGAAAAATGTGTGTATTTAAGCCCCAGTCAACAGCACAAAGGCTTCAAATGTCTGACTAAAGATGGTCGGATCATCATCTCTCGGCATATCACCTTCAATGAGGATGAGTTTCCTTTCACCCAATTATCTCATTCTAATCCCAAAAACTAGCTCAATTCCTCACCCAAACTCACTCTACCCATCCTTCCAGCCCATGATCCCTGCCCACAGAATGATCGCATACATGATCGTCTACCTCAAACCCAATGATCGTTCACCTCATATATACACGATCGCCCATAAAATCCAACTGATCACTTACCTATCACCAATCATCTATCCGATCGTGTATCTAATCCGTTACCACACGATCGCTCACCAAATGCTCATCGCTTACCAAATTCATCACCCGATTGCTTACCTACTACCCATCGTTCACCTTCTCTAAATCACCTACCCGATCGTATACCAAATTCCTTACCACACGATCGCTTACCAAATGCACATCGCCTACCAAATTTATCACCCGATCACTTACTCATTACCCATCGTCCAACCTCTCAAAACCGCCTACACAATCGTATACCAAATTCCTCCCAACATGATCGCTTAACCAATCGCCTACCCTTACCTAATCGTCTACAGGATTGTTTACCAACACCATCTCTACATGATCGTCTACAATATCAACCCAACCTGATCGTTCACCTCCTTCATCACTAAACGATCGTTTACCCACACCCGATTACCTACACGATCACTTAACTACACCCAACGATCATCTACCTGTCTCTTCCTCACCCGATCGTCTACCAAATACTTTTCTAAACGATCGTTCACCTATACTTGATCGCCTACCCGATCATTTACCAATATCATCACCACTCGATCGTGTACCTCCTGCCTCCTTCACCCGACACCTTCAACCTAACCTTACAAATCCTTCATCAACCAAACCTATTCCTTTACCCACTCATCCTATGATAACCCAAGGGAAAGTTGGTATCTTCAAACCAAAAATCCTCACTATTTCATCCTCTGTTGACTGGTCAGTAACAGAACCTACTCGAACCCAAGATGCCTTAGCTTCTTCTCCCTGGAAGCAAGCCATGGATGCCAAATATGCTGCCTTAATGAGAAACCAGACCTGGTGGCTTATGACTCCTACACCAAACATGAACATGGTGGGGCACAAATGGGTTCCAAAATCAAGTGCAACTCTGAGGGTTTAGTTCAATGCTACAAAGCACGACTTGTGGCAAAAGGATTTCACCAGAACCCGAGCATAGATTTCTTTGAGACATTCAGTCCGGTTGTCAAGCCTTCAACAATTTGGGTGATTCTCAGCATTACTGCTTCTCATGAATGGAGTCTACGGCAACTAGACTTCGATAATGCTTTTCTGAATGAAACTTTAAAAGAAAATGTGTATATGACATAGTCTTCCGGGTATGTTCATCCATCCTACCCACATCATGTCTGCAAGCTTGACAAAGCCCTTTAAGGCCTAAAACAGGCCCCCTGGGCTTGGAATGCTGCTCACACAAGGGAGCTCTTTCGATGAGGATTCACAAACTCAAGGCCTGATTCTTCTCTCTTCATCTACAACAAGCAGTCCTCTATCATTTTCCTTCTGGTCTATGTTGATGATGTTATTGTAACTGGTAATGATCCCTCAACAATCAATCAACTCATTCGGTCGTTGGATAACACCTTTGCCCTTAAAGACTTGGGACAACTCACATATTTCCTTGGCCTTCAAGTTCACTATCTTGATTCTAGTCTCATCATAAATCAAGAAAAATATGTGGATGACCTTCTACACCATTTACAACTCACAAATCTAAAGCCTACCTCATCCCAGTGTTCTTGGCAAACACTTATCTATTACTTATGGTACTTCTCTCGAGGATCCCTTTATCTATAGAAGCACAATTGGAGCATTGCAGTACCTCACCACAACCCGACCGGACATGCCTATATAGTCAACCACTTAAGACAATTTCTTAAAAAAGCAACTGATGTTCACTGGCAAGCTGTAAAACGCATCCTTCGATATATCAGTGCAACCAAACACTTTGGTCTATTGTTTCAACCAAGCTCCGGCCTATCAGTCTCTACCTACTCAGATGCAGATTAGGCCAACAACATCGATGATTGAAAATCAGTTGCAACATACTGTATATTCATTGAAAACAACTTAGTTTCTTGGTCATCCAAAAAGCAACAGTCGTAGCCTGATCAAGTACTGAATCTGAATATTGGGCCTTAGCACACACTGCCTCTGAAGTCATATGGCTTAATCAACTGATGTCGGAACTTGGGATGTTGTCTTTTGTCAAACCAATCATCTGGTGTGACAATGTGAGTGTAGGGGCCTTAGCCAACAACTCAGTTTTCCATGCTCCTGTCTCTTATACACATCTAGATGTGTATAAGAGACAGGTACTGCTGCCATCGCCACCGATTCTGTGTTTCATGCCCGAATAAGACACATTGAGATCGATACTCACTTTGTACGAGATCATGTTCTTTGTGGAGCCTTGGATGTTCGGTATGTTCCTTCGGCAAGTTAGCTGACTAACTGCTTCACAAAACCTCTCACACATTCTCACTTCCAGTCTCTTCGTTCCAAACTCGGTGTACTTAATGTACCCTCTCATTTGAGGGGGGATGTTAGAGAAAAACAAGTCAGCAATACACATGGACAAACAGTCAGCCACCCGGTCAGCACACTCAGGCCATATCATCATTCTTCTAGAAGGAAAAGTTGTTAGAAGGAATATTTTATCCCAACCAATCAGAATTGTACAAATATATTCTTTCATTCTTTATTATTTCTTATGTATTGGCTATTTAATACCTATGTAATTACATTACCAAAGGCAAGGAATAATATACAAAAAATTCCAAGGGCAAAGCAGCTGAAACGCTTCGTCTTATTTCTTCCCTTTTGCCTTTTCATTTTCATTGCCTCTTTAAATTCCTAACTCTCCAGACTCAGCCCTAAACGCCTCAAATTCTTCTGGCCCTACTTAACCCACCCTTCCTACTCATAATCTGCCAATTAATCTACACCCCATGATCACTAGGGCCAAAGATGGTATTCATAAACCCCGTGTTTGCCTAACCAAACATCCTCTCTCTTCTTCCCTTTTAGCTGAACCTCCTAATTACAAGGATGCAATTCAGGTGCCTGAGTGGAAAAATGCCATGGAACAAGAGTTTTCCGCTATAATACAAAACAACACTAGGGTTTTGGTTCTGCCAAATGAGAACTATAAAATTATTCGCTGTAAATGGGTATACAAATTGAAATTTAAAGCCAAATGGAGACATTGAACGCTATAAGGCAAGGTTTGCTGCTTGTGGTTTTGATCAGGACTATGGTATTGATTATTTTAAGACTTTTTGACCCGTCATTAAGCATACAACTATTCGCATTGTCATTAGCCTTGTTGTCCAACATGATTGGCCGATAAAAAAAACTAGATGTTCATAATGCCTTCTTGAATGATGATCTAGTTGAAGATGTATACATTATGCAGGCATCTGGTTGATTGGGGGTTTGTTACTTCACGTCTGTTATTTCTATGTTTATATATAATTGTCAAAATATAATGGCGATTATTTTAATTTATGTGGATGACATTCTTGTTACTAGAAACCATGCTTCCTTTATCGACCAGTTTATATCTCTCTTGAATGGTTTATTTACTTTGATAGATTTGGGCAATCTTCTTATTTCTTGGGCATTGAAGTTAAGAGGTCTCGACATTCTCTTTTTTTCTCTAAAAGTAAATACATTATGGATCTTTTAAAACATGCTGATATGGTTAATGCTAAACCAATTGCTACGCCCATGATGTCTGGCTCTACTCTTTCTTTAAATGAGAGTGAATTACTAATTGATCTATTTCTTTATCGCATCATCGTTGGTGCATCATTCTACATCACTCTATTGTACCCTTACTCATTTTGATTTGAGTTTTATTGTTAATAAGGTTTGCCAATTTTTACATTCTCTTGCTAGTTCACATTGGCAAGTTAAACAAATATTGCACTATCTTAAGGTTCCCATCTCTCTCGGGTTGACTTTTTGTAGATCGTCATCTCAATCACTTATATGTTATACTGATGCCAATTTTGGGCTAGTTGTCATGATGATCGACGTAGTACCAGTGGTTTTGGTATCTATTGAAAAATGTTGTTTTTGCCCTAAAGGATTTTTTGTCTTTTTACATGGTGTCTACTGTTTTAGGGTTTCAGTCTTAGGGCTATTTATATCTAAGTCTGGATGCTTTGTAAAACGTAACAAATTTAATAAAATTTCTCTATCGTGGTTTTTTTCTCCCTGGTCTAGATTTTTCCACGTTAAATCTTGTCTTCTTTCTTCTTGCCTAATTTTCAATATGGTATTAGAGCAAGGTGATGAAACCTTAGCTGGCATAAAAGAAATTCAATCGTCAACCCTAGCAGGTGATGGGACTCCATTGGAAAATTTAACTAGTACTGCAATTCAGGCCGCTGTCAATCGTTACCTCCGATCTATTCTTGGCACGATGCAGACTTAGCAGCTCATTGGAATCAGCCAGACTGCGCCGCACGAGCCGCAAAAGACTAGAAGCAGCCCAGCCGTTTAGCCGGTCATAGTAGAAATCACCGTCCAACTTGGATCTTCATCGCAGTCGTTTGCTACTTAGCCATTCCAGTTGATCGAAGCCTCAGTCGATCAGTCCTTTCAGCCACTCTAGCCGATAAGTCGCTTCCCCTCATCACACGTCTAACCCACGCCGACATTGGGAGGAGCCACACTCGACCATCCGTCTGGTCTAGCCGTCGGGTCAGCAGGGTTTCCAGGTGGCTCATATAACTCGACGTCGTCTGCTTCACTCCTACCAACCGTGCCTCAAATGATTCTACCTGTCTAGCCACCAGCCATGCCTGTTTTGCCCGCAACAAAGGCTTCTTTTTTGGGTAGAAGAATCCCATGACGACACTGTTTAATTCCTCTCAGCATAAGCCAGTTGGTTATGGCGGACTCGTTGGAATCCAACAACAGTTAGTAAGTCTGCAGCAACAGATTTCAGCGCTCGGGGCTACCTTTGGGAACACGACAAATCTTCAGACAAAATCCCATCCAAATTTGTCTTCAAACCTCCTGATGTATTCGAAAAATCTGGTGACAGCTTACTCTACTTTACCTACTGCGAACATTTTATCTGGTTCAATGGAAAAATCTATAGGAATAACCATCGGAGAGAAACTTAGTCACCAGAATTATTTCTCCTAGTCTTAATCTGTTAAAATGGTCCACGAGGGATGACATAAGTTCGATTATCTGACCGGGGAGATACTGAGACTGAACCCTGGGGACCCTTAGGAGCATGCCTGGAAGGGGGAGGATTCCCTCCTCTGATCAATCTTGTTAAATAGTATGAAACCTCATATTGGAAAACCTATGCTCTATTCAGCATCTACTTGAGATATTTGGGAGGCAGTCCAAAAATTTTATTCGAAAAGGTAGAACGATTCACGCTTCATTCGTTGCGAAAACAAGTCCATGAATACAAACAAGGGACCATGGACGTGCTGTACTACTTCAATAAATTGTCTTTATTATGGCAAGAGATGGACTTGTGTCGTGAAGTTGTCTGGAATTACCTGGTTAACGGAGTCTAGTGTTCAATGATTTAGGGAGCTGACCGTGTTTACGATTTCCTGGCTGGCTTGAACTCGAGATTTGACACTGTCTGAAGTCAGATTCTGGGACAAAGACCGATACCGTCCCTTATGGAGGTGTGCTCTGAAGTTCAATTAGAGGAGGATAGGACAAGCGCTATGAATGGTTCCGTCGTTTCTACTATGGACTTTGCTGCTTTTAGAGTGGCAAATCTCCTCCGATATGTGAACACTGGAAAAAACGGTGGGACATGAAGGACCAATGCTGGAAACTACACGATCGACCCCCAAATGGCAAATGTTGCCTACTGAATGACAAGTCTAAGTCCAACCGAACTCTCATAAGTGAAACTGTTGATGCTGCATCTCAGATGACTAATTCCGCTGATTTAGGTACTATTGGGATTTGTATTATTGTCCAATCAGGTACTCCTCAGTCCTTTAGTTTCTTTATTAAGGGAAATGAATCATGAATACTTGACTTAGGAGCAACCGATCACTTAACTAGATCATCTGATCAATTCATCTCATATTTGAAGGATCTCATACCCAGAGTTCCATGAGCGGGCTTAGATCGCTCCGATTTCACAGTGACCAAAACATAAACGATGTACATTCCATACAACTAGTTATGCATATTAAACTTATCATCGGCTTGCTTAGAATATAATAAAACACAAGGAAAAGGTTCATACCAAAAGAAAACTATCTACGTACGTGTGAACCCAAAGCAGCGAAAAACCTCCCATCGGTCTATCAGCACCTGACGAGTCTGTCGACTACAACAGCACGACTTGAACGTACATGAACAATGCCGCGAGGACAACACCACCACAAGAGAAACCCGGGTATCCTCGGCGTAAAAAACCCAACGAATGGGCTCTGATGAGTTTGGTAGAGGACAGAGGAGATGAACTCTACTATCATATAGCGGATATTCTTATCGTATAGTAGAGCTACATGATCGTTTAGGAAAAACTGAACGATCGTTTAGGAAATATGTATACGATCGTTTAGAGAACGTATGAACTAGACTCTCGCGATTGCTCATTCACGGATTTTTTTGGGCGCACGATACGAATGCACGATTAAAAGAAAAATGAAAGCCATTTTCATTGCTTTAACCCGCCGGTTACCATAACCTTCGCAGCCTCACTTCCTACGTCCAAACGTGGATCAATCGGTTAATTATCAAATAATTTAATTAATAAATATAATCATATTATATTTATATCCTATAGTTTGATATCATATATCTACTATAGTATTTTCTCCTCTTCTTGATATTAATCATATTTGTATCTAATTTCCTCCAAAATAATGTCTCTCATACATTTAGCCAATTATATCATATATAATTAACCTGTCCAATTATATCATATACAATTGAACTTCTTCTTGTCAATTTGAACATTTCAAATTAACCCAAACACTGGTTCTTGACTTTATTCAAGCTACCCAGGTGATCTAATAAACCTATGGCTCAAAGCTCCAACAGTACGTGAATAACTGACTAAACTCTTTAACCACGAGATCCACCATCCGTTAACTGTCAGTGATTCCACTAAAGACCAACAACTGAACTCTTCTTACCACAGATACATTTATGTGTCCATCGGATATAACAAATCATGAGTACCATGACCCTTCACAGATGATCATAAGTACAGTTGGGCCAATTTACCGTTTTTCCCCTGTAGTTACATCTCACTCCTTAAGTATCACTGATTCATCTAATGAACAATATAACATAGTCCAACTATGTGTGAACACCTCTCGAGCTAAAAGAAGGTGTGTGACGCTACATCGTTCAAGCCTCGAAATCAGTCTTTAAGGGAGCCATCTATCTACTTACCCCTGTCTCGGGGAAAGAGTGAATTCCATCTTGTGTAGCTGAATTTTCAGCTCCCAAATCAGACGAATCCTCAAAATGATAGGTTTGGATTGGCGGCTGGCCACTCACACCCATACAAATCAAAAGACCGCCTCAATGGCTGGAGTTCCCAACTCACTCAGGATTGAGGTCATGTTACTTATGATCATCCTAGTGAAGTGAAGCCTCTGTCATGCACAGTGTTATATAACAAGACATTAACACTTCGTGGTCAGGTTCTATACAAACTCTTTGTATAGGACGCCCCCGCTTGCATGTCTCCAACACGAATTATTAGGATCAGACCATCTATGGCAAGTCACAACACTCATGACCATTCCACAAAGCGGGTCGCGTCCGTAGCATTACCAGGATAAGGTTTCCCTTCTTTATCCATATACTACAAACCATTTTGGTTATCACTGAACACACGATCCACTTGTATGTCACTACATACATGCTTGCGTCACATACAGATAACCAGGGATTTTATGTTTGTTGGTTCGTGGTAAAGTAAATAAAACAAATAAATGAGCAAAATAATAAGATGTGAAGTAAAAATCATATATTAACAATCATAGGTGTTCGTATATACTGTTTATAAACTACAGGACACGAGAGTTTAGGGCATCAATCCCAACAATATTATCCAAGTGCTGGAAATGAGAGAATTCGAATAGTAGATGGGTCATTTGCTCTCATTGCTGACAAAGGTCACATGTCTCCGTTTGAGCGGTTGGTTTTACCGAATGTTTTGCATGTACCAAAGATTTCTTACAATTTGCTGCTTATAAGTAAAATAACCACAGATTTAAACTGCGGAGTTATTATCTCACCAGATGATGTTTCGTTTCAGGACCTAAGTTCGGGGACGACGATATGCACTACCCGGCATGATAGAGAGCTCTATTTCCTTTCTGATGATACTTCCTCTAGGAGTTTATCTATGACTAGCTTGTTATCGTCTTTTACTATTTCTGAAAATGATATTTTTTTATGGCACTTTCGACTTGGACATTCAAGCTTTCAATATATGAAGTACTTGTTTCCCCATTTATTTCGTAATGTGAATGTTTCTTCTTTATCTTATGATATTTGTATTCGTGCGAAACAGCCCAGTGTCTCTTTTACTTCTCAACCTTATAAACCTTCCCAACCCTTCCATTTGATACATAGTGATGTTTGGGTCCGTCTAACGTCACGACTGTGTCTGGTAAATGATGATTTGTCACCTTTATTGACAATCACACCCGTTTTACATGGGCTTTTTTCCTTACTGACAAATCTGAAGAGACGTTTGTGTTCCAACAGTTTTACACAACCGTTGAAACTCAGTTTAATGCTAAAATCGTCATTTTTCGAAGTGACAATGGATGGGAGTTTTTTAATCAGACCCTTCGTGAGTGTTTTCCTTCGAAAGGTATCATCCATCAGATTTTTTGTGCATATACTTCTCAGCAGAATGGGATGGCTGAGCGAAAAAATTGCCATCTTATTGAGGTGGCTCGATCTCTCATAATTCCTGCATCCCTACCTTCATATCTATGGGGGGATGTTGTACTGACTGCAACTCATCTCATCAATTGAATGCCCTCTCGTGTGCTTAAATTCCAAACACCTCTCGAGTGTTTTAAAGAGTCGTTCTCGTCCACTCGTCTCTTCCCAAATGTTCCCATTAGGGTCTTTGGGTGTACCGTCTTTGTTCATAATCATGGTCCTCACCAGAGTAAGTTTGCTCCTTGTGCTCAAAAGTGTGTGTTTGTTGGATATCCACTACATTAACGGGGCTATAAGTGTTTTCAGCCTTCCTCCCGAAAGTATTTGCCACTATGGATGCCACTTTCCTCGAGGATAAACCCTTTTTGTCCCATTAGTCCTTTCCAGGGGGAGAACGCTAGTGAAAAGGCTAACACATCCATATATTTTGTTCCTATAGACCTTCTTCTTGAGCCTATTCCTGAGACAAGTGACTCTATCCTTCCTACGAAACAGGTGCCTTGGATAACTTACTATAGGAAGAATCTTAGAAAGGAAATAGTTCCCCATGTTGCTCCATCGGAAGTTGTCCAAGAGTTAAAACTAGAACCAACTCAATGTACCTCTGTTTCTGATGATAATGAGTGTGTTGGGGGTGATGTGGTTGAGGGTGATGTGATTAATGTGATGAACTCTAACGAAGTCAAGATTGGTGATGGTAATGAGATATCAGGTGATACACAAGAAATTGAAAGCTTGCAACAGAAGGATGAGCGTGGTTTTCACTGCCAGCCTTGTAGTGATAAATAGGTAGAAAAACTTAGTGAGTATGATGCTACTCTTGATTTTCCAATTGCTCTACAAAAGAAACCAGATCGTGTACTAAACATTATAAGTAGAGTTTCTTGTCCTACAGTAATCTATCTTTGAGGTTTAAGGCCTTTACTACCAACTTCGATACTGTGATGATACCAAGCAGTGTGCATAAGGCCATGGAAGTTCCCGAATGGAGAGCTGCGATTGTGGAAGAAATGTGAGTGCTTGAAACAAATAAAACTTGGGATTTGGTTGTACTTCCTAAAGGCCATAAAACCATCGGGTGCAAGTGGGTGTTCACTGTTAAATACATATCTAATGGCACTCTTGATAGATACAAGACAAAACTGGTTGCAAAAGGGTTTACTCAGACATATGAGGTAGATTACTCATAAACCTTCTCTCCAATGGCAAAGCTTAACACGATTTGAGTTCTCTTTTCAATTGTTGTAAATAGAGATTGGCCCTTACATCAACTGGATGTAAAGAAAGCATTCCTGAATGGTGAGTTAGAAGAAGCGGTATACATGAGCCCACCTCCAGCTTTTGAAGCACGGTTTAATAGTCGAGTTTGCAAACTAAAGAAATCTCTATATGGAGTAAAGCAGTCTTCGAGAGGTTGATTCGATAGATTCACTACTGTCATTAAGTCCCAAGGGTTTTTCAAAGGGCATTCTAATCATACCTTGTTTACTAAAAGGTCAGCATTAGGGAAGGTTGCTGTTCTGATTGTCTATGTTGATGATAACATTTTGTCAGGTGACGATACGGCTGAGATTGTCAAGTTAAAATAGAAGATGGCAAATGAATTTGAAATCAAAGACCTTGGCAGTCTGAGGTATTTTTTTGGGATAGAATTAGCAAGATCAAAAGAAGGAATATCTTTTTCTCAACAGAAACATACTCTAAACTTGTTGAAAGAAACAAGAATGATTGGTGTAAACCTGCAGATACACCTGTGGAAGGTAATAGCAAGTTGGGAGATTCTGTCGAAGATGTTCCTGTAAACAAGGAAAGGTATCAACGACTTGTGGGGAAATTAATTTACCTTTCTCATACCAGACCTGATATATCAAATGCAGTCAGTATCGTTAGTCAGTTTATGCAAGCTTCTTATGAGAGACACATGGAGGTTGTTACTCGAATTCTGAAGTATTTAAAGTCTACTCCTGGAAAGGGCTTGGTGTTCAGGAAGCATGAATAAAGGTGCATAGAGGCCTATACTGACTAAGATTGGGCAGGTTCTGTCATAGATAGAAAGTCCACTTCAGGGTACTGTACCTTTGTGTGGGAAATTCTGGTTACTTGGCGTGGTTAGAAACAAGGTGTCATTGCTAGAAGTAGTGCTGAAGCATAATACAGGCCTATGAGCCTAGGAATATGTGAAGAAATATGGTTGAAATGTTGGGGTTGCTGCCCTAAAATCTCGTTGGGTTCTGTAGTTTGTACACACATGTATGCATAAATGTTTGTGATATAATAATATGTGATATTTTCTGCATTGTTGTCTATGAAATATGAGATATTTTATTTGCATTTACCATAAACCAATAAACTAAGATCCCTGGTTGTTGTTGTAACTAAAGCATGTATGTGGAGACATACAAGTGGATCATGCCTTAAGTGATAACCTAAAATGTCTATAGTATATGAATATAGGAGGGAAACCCAATCCTTGTGACACTACGGATGTGGCTCGCTTTGTAGATAGTCACAAGTGTTGTGACATACTACAGATAGTCTGATCCTGATCATTCATGTGGAGACATGCGAGTGAGAGTGTTCTATACAAAGGAGTTTGTATAAGACCAGACCACGAAGTGTTTAGTCTTGTTATATAACGTCATTCATGACAGAAACTTTCATTTCATTAGGATGACCATAGGTAAAATGACCTTAATCCTGAGTGAGTTGGGAACTCCTACCTATGAGGGCGGTCTTTTTATTTGAATGGGTGCGAGTGACCATATTGCCGACTCAAACCTACCACTTTGGGGATTCCTCTGATTGGGGAGCTGAGAACTCCGCTACACAAGATGGAATTCACTTCTTCCTTAAAGTAGGGGTAAGTAGATAAATTACTCCTTTAAGAGCTAATTCTGAGACTTGAACGATGTGGCGCCACACACCTTCTCATGACCAGAGAAGTGTCCACTCATAAAAAGACTATGATGTATTGTTCATTAGAGGGATCAGTGGTACTTAAGAAGTTAGACGTAACTACAGAGGCAAAACGGTAAATTGGCCCAACTGTACTTATGAGCATTTGTGAAGGGTTATTGTACTATTGACTGGTTATATCCAATGGACAATATATTTGAAGTGAGAAGATTGTAGATGTCGGTCTTTAATGGAGTGCCCGATAGTTAACGGATGGTGGATCTCGTGACTAAAGAGTTTAGTCAGCTATTCACGTACCGTTGGAGCTTTAAGCTACAGATCCCTAAGGTCCCCTTGGTAGCTCAATGGATTCAAGTTGAGAATCAGTTTTTGGGTCAGCTTGAAGTGTTTAAATTGACAAGAGGGAGTTTGATTATATATGATATGATTAAACTAATTCAATTATATATAATATAGTTGACATGATGTATAAGATAAATTAATTGTAGGAATATGATATAAATATGATTTATATCAAGTAAATGAGAAAAGGACTATGGTTTAAATGTTACATATGATGTTATATTAAAACTATAGGTTATAAATATAATTTGATAAGTTAGTTATTATATTTATTTATAATTAAAACAATTTTGAGATAAATGTGGGTGGTTTCTCTTTTAACCGTGCGTGAAAGTGGGAGGTTATGTTCAGTTTTCATAACTGACGGATAAAATAAAAAATGTTTTCATTTATTCAAGAATCACTTCATTAAGTACACTGCTAATCGTTTAGCTCACGAGAGACTACACGACAGCCTTCAAGTGTTTGTCTAAATAATCGTGTACATGCGCCTTTGACTAAATGATCGTGTAAAAGTTTTACTAAACTATCACATGGTTTAGCGAGTTTCTCTAACTGACTGTGTAAATGATTAGGCCTGTTTTTTCCTGAACGATCGTGTAACTGCTGAGTGTTACTAAACGATCAAGCACAAAGTCTATATGATAGACAGTTCACTCTCCCACTTGCTTGGTCGTTAGAGCGAGAGATTTGTGACAGAAGAGTTCTTCAAAGTAAGTCTCTCACTTCTTTTGTATTTAATTTCTAAATCATATCGTAATTTGTTAGTAGATACATAATTGGTTTGTATGTTTGTGAATGCTTATAATTTTGTCACAATGAATTTGGATCAATCGTGCTTCTGCTCATGGGTTCTCTTGGATAAGAGTTCCTTCATGAAAAAGGTTCTGTCTGATCTTCATCAGGATAGTCATGGTCCCATGAAACTTTACTGCGATAATAAGGTTGCTATCAATATCGGCAACAATCCTGTACAACACGACAAAACCAAACTTGTGCAGATTGACAGACACTTCATCAAAGAGAACCTAGACAGTGCCAGTATCTGTATTCCTTATATTCCTTCAAGTCAACAGATTGTTGATGTTCTCACTAAAGGATTACCAAGATAGAAATTTGACATATGTGTTAGAAAGTTGGGTCTTATTGATATCTACGTCCCAACTTAAGGGGGAGTGTCGAAAAATGTTGTTTTTGCCCTAAGGGCTTTTTTGTCTTTTTACATGGTGTCTACTGTTTTTAGGGTTTCAGTCTTGGGGCTATTTATATCTGAGTCTGGGAGCTTTGTAAAGTGTAACAAAATTAATAAAATTTCTCTATCGTGGTTTTTTTCTCCCTGGTCTAGGGTTTTCCACATTAAATCTTGTCTTATTTCTTCTTCCCCTTTTTTCAATAGTATCCTTTTTGGTGACAATCTAATCTCCTGGTCTTTAACCAAACAAAAGGTGGTTTCTCGCTCGAGTGTTGAATTTGAGTATCGAGGTATGTTTATTACTCACCTGAACTCATTTGGGTTTAATTCGTTCTATCTGAAATTGGGATCTGAATGTCTTCTCCACCTCCCCTTCTGTGCGGTAACATTAGTGCTACCTTTTTGGCATCGAATTCCATTCTCCATAATAGAACGAAGCAAATAGAAATTGATCATCATTTTATTCAGGAATGAGTTGCTCAAAAATAGCTTCTTCTTCGGTTTATTCCCTCTGAAGATCAACTTGTCGACATATTCACGAAACCTCTGCCTTCTCAATGCTTTTGTAGTCTACGAACCAAGCTAATTGTTCAACATATGCCAGCTTAGCTTGCAAGGAATGAGAAATTACCTTGTGAAGGGCTTTCATCATACTATAATTTTCTCCTTTACTTACCATTGTTTGTTATTTGGTTTGGGTTGTTATTCTTTCTCCAATCGACTTCCTCCACGTGTATTGTCTATTGATTATATATTCAGTGCCTTTTCATTAACTTAGTTATGTTGAGCACTTTCCAGTTCCATTATTTTTTGATTTAGTCTCTGTTATTCTCTGCACTCTTTTAGAGGGTATTTCCTTTGATTTCTCATATCTCGCAAGATTGATTTTCACTACGGGACTCGATTGTTTTTATTGTTTCCTTCATTTTTCTTTATAATGTCAATTTTTTTTTTTAATTGAATGAAGTAGTTTTATTTTCATTTCAATGATGATCTAAATTTCCTTTTGGATTAACCTATGTGAATATTCTATAAAAAGATAGGCTACTTTGATTCTTTTTTCTTTTTTTTCTTTTTTTTTTTTTTTTTTTTTTTTTTTTTTTTTTTTTTTTGCATGGTTACGCTAATTACCTTAGAGAGTTTGATTTTATTAATTTTAAAGTTCATCGTATGTCTACTGGCCATTTAGATTTGGATTTTAGGTTGAACTTTATATACAAAGAGTTGGATAATAAATAGATTTTGTACAACCAATAATGAAAAGAAGAGACTAGATGATGGATGTCGCGATAAACAATTCTCTAGTGTAATATACGTTGCTAGTGAGAGTGACCAAGATGTAGATGAGAAAGAGTTGTCATACCCTAGAGAAGTTGTTCCTTTTGATTAGGACATAATGAATATAACCAAGTAAGATTGGTAGACAACCTTGTTCTTTCATAGATTCTCAAACCTCCGATTGACGAAATCTCCATGCATGCGTTCTTTCTTTCCACATCTCTCACTCTCTTTTTATTTTGGCCGTTCTTGTAAGGCATTGAATCCCACCTTAGGTGTTAAGTAGTGTCCTCTCACCTTATGATATGTAGTCCTGTAAATGTAAATAGTCTTTGGTTGTTAGTGCAAGCGCATGTTGCCAGCAAGTAATATAAGAGGTACTAAATATATCGAACCTAAAAGAATTGATGTAAAAAACTCTAAATAATAAAGATTTGTCTAAAGAATGTGATTGCAATGTGATGGGCAAAATAGTTGTGAATGTTGGTTTATGTGAAAACTAATTTTAAATGATAACGATAAAAGCGGGACTCAAATATGTATATCATTTGGTTGGAGAATGTCCCCCTTCATACAATTGCAACGTTGACTTAACTTAAACATGGTGAACCTAATTCAAAACCTACTCAACCTTAATGGATTATCTTTATGAGCCTAAGTTATTAAACCCATATGTCTATGGTTAATGAGAACTTAGGTGAATGAAAAAACAATCTCAGGTCCTACAGTTTTCGCCCTATGTCTAGAGTAAGAAACAACATCTTATGTATAAGCTAGTCCTATATTGCTTTTATGAAAACTATATTTTTCTTAACCCTTTCAGTATTAAATGCAACCTTTGTACATTAATTTAGATGGCAATTCTAGACTAATAATGAAAATAAACTCAATAAAAACAAACCCTACTATGGACAAATGAGCAAAGTTACTTCTTATGTATGAAAGACTTATCCTCCTCCCTTTAGGTATTTACATGTTTGAATCTCAAATAAGGGTTTAGCTTGAAATTAAGGTTATCTAACACATTGTACAAACATGTTACTTACAATGTTCCAACAATTGCAAAAACATACAGTAAAGCACATAGATAAACTTTAAAAGATAAGACACAAAGATTGGGTAACTCATATCAACAATATACCACTTATATCTAGGGACAGTGTGACCCTGAAAGATATTTGTACTAATATGAAATTAAAAAATTACAACGTTGTACTTATCTATAAATAAGCGACAAATATAGTGATACACAAATAGCTTAGCTCGATGAATAAACACTTAGACTCCCCCTAAATGTGAGACTCCCTCTCAAAGAGACATAGGTTCCCTCTAAGCTCGAGTGTATTAGAAAGTAATCACTTAGGCTTCTCCTAGTGTGAGACTCCCTTTCAACTGTAATCTTTCCCCTTTCAAATAAAGACCACTTCACTTACATGAAATTAAGGTTTTCCTAAGATTGAGAATCCTTTCTCAAGAATCAATTAGAGTTTCAAGACGACCTAAAGAAATACCTAAACATCAAAAAACTTTTTGCTTCAAAATTTTTAAGATTGACATATGATCAGTTGTTCGACCACCTATAAAACGAAAGCTTCAATTCAAAGACTTAAATTTGCAACACTAGCAAGACCCCAACTAGAATCTACAGAGCTTATATAAAGAGGAGATCCAGGAGAAATAAGTGTTAGGGTTGATGCTTTAAATCTCGTAGGGTTCTATAGTTTGTAAACACTTGTATGAAAAAATATTTTGTGATTTATAAAATATGATAGTTTATTCACTTCAGTCTATGAAATATTTGATATTTTAGTTGCATTAACCACAAACCAATAAACTAAGATCCGTGGTTATGGTTGTAACTTAAAAATGTATATGGAGACATACAAGTGGATTGTATTTTAAGTGATAAACTAAATGGTCTATAGTATATGGATAAGAAGGGTTACCTTATCCTGGTGACACAACGAGTATGACCCGCCTTGTAGGTGTTACAAATGTTGTAAAGTGCTACGAATGATCTGATCCTAACCATTCATGTATTAGACATGCGAGCGGGGATATTCAATATAAAGAAGTTTGTATAAGACCGAACCACGAGATATTTAATCTTGTTATATAACGTCGTTCATAATTAAGACTTCATTTCACTATGATGATCATAAGTAACATGATCTTGATCCTGAGTGAGTTGTGAACTCCTGCCTATGAGGGCGGTCCTTTGATTTGCATGGGTAAAAGTGTCCAGATCGCCGACTCAACAAGTCTGCCATTTTAGGGATTCATCTGATTGAGGAGCTGAGAACTCAACTACACAAGATCGAATTCACTCCTTCTCCATGAACGAACTCTTAATCAGAGTACCTATGAGTGGAAGCGGATCTTTTCAATTCATTGTGACAGAATTACCACATATACATTCAAACATACTAATATGCATTCATAATGCTAAAAAGATCAAGAGATCATACCAGTTGAAGATTTCTTCTTCACAGTGAGTCTAAAACCCAACCATCTGCCTCGAACAATCACCACTTAAACAGAAAGAAACGGAGATGACACCACCACTCAGAGCCCTCAATATTCTTGGAGTGAGAATCCAAAGTGTGGGCTTTGTTCAAATTTGGTAGAGGGAAGGAGGAAGAGAGATCATACACAACGATCAAGTAAATGGGAGATGAGATCGTCCATCGGATAGACAATATGCTTAATCGTTTAGGTGAAGTATATGATCGTGTAGGATAAAGTAAGAGTTCATCTAAACGGTCTTGTAGGAAACGGTAAACAATTGTGTAGGAATGGGGTGAGCAATTGTCTAAACGATCGTGTAGGAAAAACTAAGCGATCATCTATACGATTGTTTAGTAAATATCAGGAGCTAAACAATCGCTTAGGAAAAGCTAAACGATCGTTTAGTTAATAGCACACGAAGGTGTAATCCATAAGTGATCGCTTTGCAATGTCGTATATGTAAGCGATCGTGCAGGCACTATTGTATAGGCACTGATTTTCTAAGCAATGACACTTTTTTTAACACAATGTTCGTCTGCTTAACACACCGTCAGCTATTTTTGCATCTCAAAGTGATCTTTCAATACATTCATCCGTTATTAGAATAGAAGAGAAACCGTCCCATTTCCTTTATCATCGTCCAATGAAGATGATCTCATCATATTCATAACACATAAATTAATATCATATATTAATTATAATATTTTCCTTCACTAAATATAAATCATATTTATACCCATTTTTCTCCAAATTAATGTATCTCATACATAAACTTAATTATATCATATTTAATAAACTCGTTCAATTATATCATATACAATCGAACTCCCTCTTGTCAATTTGAACATTTCAAATTGACCCAAAAACTAACTCTCAACTTGTATCCAAGTTACCAAAGGGACCTTATAGACCTATGGCTCGAAGCTCCAATGGTACGTGAATAGCTGAATAAACTCTTTAGTCATGATATCCACCATCCGTTAACTGCTAGGCATTCAATTAAAGATCAACAGTTGAACTCTTATTGTCGTAGATATATTTCTATGTCCATTGGATATAACTAATTATCAGTATGATGACCCTTCACAGATGCTCGTAATTACAACAGGCCAATTTACCATTTTGCCTCTGCAATTACATCTTTCTCCTTAAGTACCACTGATCCCTCTAATGAACAATACAACATAGTCCTTCTATGTTTGAACACCTCTTGGTCCATGAGAAGATGTGTGGCACCACATCGTTTAAGCCTCGGGATCAGCCCTTAAGAGAGTTATCTATCTATTTACCCCTGCTTTGGGGAAAGAGTGAACTCCATCTTCTGAAGCTGAGTTCCCAGCTCTAAAATCAAGACAAATCTCCAAAATGGTAGGTTTAAGTCGGTGCTCTAGCCACTCGCACCCATGCAAATCAAAGGATCGCTCTCAATGGCAGAAGTTCCCAACTCACTCAGGATTGAGTCATGTTACCTATGGTCATCCTAGTGAAGTGAAAGTCCAATCATGAACAGAGTTATAATGACAAGACATTAACACTTTGAGGTCAGGTCTTATACAAACTCTTTGTATAAGACGCCCCACTACACGAATATCAGAATCAAACCAATTGTGACAAGTCACAACATTTGCAACAATTCCACAAAAGTGGGCCACGTTCGTAGTGTTACCCGGATAAGGTTTTCCTCCTATATCCATATACTACAGACTAATTTTGGTTGTTCACTTTAAGACATGATCCACTCGTATGTCACTACATACATGCTTAAGTTACATAAAGACAACAAGGAATATTAAGTTTATTGGTTGTGGTAAAATAAAAAAACATCTAAATGTGGAAAGTCAAGAGAGTGAAGTAAATATATATTATTATACCATCATTAGTGTTCGTTACAAAAGTTGTTTTTACAAAACTACAGGAACGAGACTTTAGGGAAACCCAAAAACAGGATAAGTAGAGAAATTGCTCCCTTGAGGGCTGATTCTGGGTCTTGAACAATTGTGGTGCCACCACTCTCTCCTGGCCCGAGAGGGTTTATTCATAGTAGAACTATGATCATTATTCATTAGAGGGATCAATGGTTACTTAAAGGATTAGATGTAACTTACAGCAGTTAAAACGTAATTTGGCCTAGCTACGAGAAATTTGTGAAAGGGTCATCGTACTGTTGATTGGTTATATCAATGGACAAAAAAAATATATCTGCAGTGCAAAGAGTGCAACTACCAGTCAGTGGAATGACCGGAAAATTAGCGGATGGTGGGACAATGTAATTAATGAGTTAATTAATTATTCATGAACAGTTAGAGCTTCAAGTTTACAGTCCATAAGATCCCCTTGTAGCTAAAAGAATTTAGTGTGAGAATTAGTTTTTGGTAATTGAATTGTTTCAAATTAATAAAGAGGGATTTAATTAATTATAATATAATTAATTATTTCATTATATATGATATAATTGTAAAGTATTTGATACATTATAGTTTAATTGAGGAATAAATATTTGAATGAGATTCAAATATATTTTCATGAATGTGATTCATAGTGCTAAATTTAATATAAATATAATTTATATTAAATGCCATAAAAATAGAGAAAGAACTGATAAGTTTTATATTGTATATGATACAATATTAACTTGTATTGATATAACAGATAATTTAATATAAATATAATATAATAAGTTAATTATCATATTTATTTATATTATTATTATTTGAATAATAACTTCCCTCTTTCTCTCCAACCACCCAAGTGGGTGGTTATTGATTATGTGGCAAGAGGAATAATTGAGTTTACAAAATGATTGAGTTTACAAAAAAGTTCTTCTTCTTCCTCAACGATTGATAATTTGTAAAAATGATTGAGTTTACAAAAAGGTTCTATGTGTTCTTCAACCTTCTTTCTCCACACTCAAACTATCCTTTCTAACCAAAATATTCAGAGCCCACAACTCCTAGGTTCTCACCCCGAGAATACCAAAGGCTCATTGTGGTAGTGTCTACTTTGTCTGATACAAGGTACTTTGAAGAAGGTCTTCAAAATTTTTTCTTTCTATTCGAGGCTCGTGACTGTTCGATGGAGTTGTATGTGAAGAAAGGTTCTTCCAGGGTAATGTATCTTGAACCCTTTAGTTCTTGTAAAAGCATGTTGTAGTTTAACTTTGAATGCATATCTTGTTGGGTTTTATATCCTAATACTCGTGGTTTGTAAACATTAGAACTTATTCTGAGAATTCAATAAAGTTGTTATTGAATAATTGTTTTTTAGAAATCCAATAAACCTAAGTCCCTTGACTATTATATGAGTACTTGAACTTTATGTGGAGACATACAAATGGACTAGGTTCGAGTAAATAGTCAAAATGATCTATAGTATATGAATAAGGTTAGGTATCTTATTTTGGTAACACTATTGGATGAAGCCTACTTTGTAGTTGTTACAAAGAGTTGTAAAGTGCTACATATGAAGTGATCCTAATTTATGCATGTTCGGACATGAGGAGTGGGATTACCCTGTGTAAATGAGTTTTGTGCAAGATCGGACCACGAAATCAGTCACTCTTACTTTATAACGTTGTTTACTATTTAAGACTGACTATTTCAAAGCGATGACTTAGGTAACTTAACCTTAATCCTGAGCTAGCTATGAACTCCTGTTTGTTCGGGATTATCTTTTTATCTGTAAACGGTGAGAGTAGACCAATTGCCTCTGCTCAATAAGCTTACCATTTTGGGATAAGACCAGATGAATAGCTGGAAACATAGGTTGCAAGAGGGAATTCACTCTTACTCGATTAGGGTTAGTAGAGAGGTTGTTCCTTTTAAGTGCTGATTTTGGGTCTTGAACAAGAGGTCTCACCCTCTCATTGTCCTGAGAGGGATTCGATTTGTTGATTGGATCATAAATCAATTGTTCATTAGAGGATCAGTAGAACTTAAGGAACAAGAGGTAATTTCGAGGGCAAAATAGAGATTCGACCCAGCCATTATTACAAGCAACCTGTGAAGGGTTAACTTACTAATCATGGTTATATCGAGTAGACATAATATATCTATAGTGGAGGGAGTTCAGCTATGGGATTTAGTGGAATCACCCATTAGTTAACGAATAGGGGTTAGATTGGTCTAATGAGTTTAGCTAATTAATCTCGGATCATTGGAGCCCATGATCTGTAAGTACGCGAGGTCCCCTTACTAGCTCGTAAATGGATAAGCTCTAGAATAACGTGATAAGTTAATTTACAGTCTTCAAATTAGAATTGAATGAATTTGGAGAAATAATTTTTAAATATGATTAAATATTTGAAGATGGAATTATGTAAAAATTAATTTAATATTTGATATTAAATTAATTAGAATTATTTAAATTGTTTAAAGAATTATTTATTAAGAAAATTTATTTATAAAATTAATTTTTTAAAATTAATAATATATCCAGTTTAATTAAATAAAATTGATTTATGAAGTCAATTTAGATAAAATTGAAAAAGAAAAGAAAAACACAAAAATTGGAAAATAGATTTTCCATTGTCTTCTACTACTAGCTCACCAACCACCCACATTAACTCTTCATTAGCTCTAAACATGAGCTGCATCTCATGCAGCAAATTTCTTTGCATGAATGTCTGCAATATATTTAAGAAATTAGAGTGTTTTGAGAGGCTGGCAACCAAACAAAATTTTTGAGAAAAATTCAAGAGAAGAAGGTTGTTCTTCTACTTGGTTGCTGCTATGAGCTTCTCCAAACTCCCTTAATTCCAGCTTATTTTGAGTCCCACTACTCAATCTTGAGCTCCAAAAGGATAGTAGGGAAGATCTTGGGGTGGTCTACTACAAGATTCTGTGGAGATTTGCAACTGAATTAAAGCTTAGAGGAAGTTCTTCAAAAGTATGTCAGGAAACCCATTTAATTTCTATTGAAGTATGTTTTCTTTTATACCGAAATTAATGAATTAAAGCGCTTATGGATCCTGGTTTCTTCCACTTCGCATTGGTACCTTCCAACATATCTTGTATGTTTACCGTAAATTTAGGTTTCAATAGTTAATTGAATTTGGACGATCCGCTTACGCTCATGGATCTATTTAATACAAGTACCTTGAAATTTTCCTCTTAGTAGGGATAGAAGAAGCGACATTCAATCTCTTCTGCTTAACGGAACGAGAAGCAGCAAGATTATCTTTTGAAGGAGAATGTAACCTTTGCATGCAAACTTCATTTTCATTGGTTTTTGTTATAGGAACATCAGCTTCAACGATCTTCTTTCAATTTGCTTTCTCGTTTAAACGGGCCATTTTCTGATGAGGAACATAATTTCTCTTTCGAGTATTCACCATCATGCAGATACACTCTTCAGAACAAAGCACACAGATAGTTTAAGAAACATGAGAAAATAAGATGACCAACCACGTTGAGATGAGTTAGCGCCTCAATTAATGTAATTTCAAATTTAAAATAATCACATTATTAGAGTCCATGTGGGTCGTTAGTAAATTCTCAATATTGGACGTTTCAATCACGGTCGAATCCAGCAAACAACAATAAATAATCATTAGCTATAAATTAATTTTGTAAAGGCCCAAACAAGCTCTTAAAGCTTCAAATTGAGGTGCATCCAAGGCTTTCGTAAAAATTTTGCACGTTGATCTTTAGTTCAAACATGTTTTAGCATAATTTGCTTATTTTCAACTAGATCACAAATGAAATGATTTCGAATATCAATATGTTTAGATTGACTGTGATGAACTAGATTCTTTGAAATGTTGATTGAACTGAGGTTGTCACAATAAAGAGCCACGGCTTCCTGTGGAACATCATGTTCTTTTAACATTTGTTTCATCCATTTCAATTGAGTACAACTACTACCTACTACAATGTATTGAGTTTCTACAATAGATAGAGATATACAACTTTGTTTCTTGTTCAAGCATGATATAAGATTATTTCCAAGAAAGAAATAACCTTCAGATGTGCTCTTTCTATCCTCAAAACTCTCTGCCCAATCAGCATCATAATAGCTAATAAGGGAACTACTTGTATAAAAGGTATACAACAATCCATCATCAACTGTCTAATTGATATACTTAATTATTCTTTTATCCCTAAGGAGATGATTGGATTTGGGACAAGATTAATATCGAGCACAAACTTAAATTGCGAATGCAATATCCGATCTACTGGTAGTGAGGTATAACAAGCTTTCAATTATGCTTCTATATAAGCTTTCATCAACATTATTTCCATTTGCATGTTTGGCTAGTTTAAAGTGAATGGGAGCTGGAGTTCATTTGACTTTTGCCTTTCAAGCCCAAATTTCTTCACAATGCTTCTAGCATATTTACTTTGAGAAACAAATATGCCTTCTTCAAGTTTTTTTTTATTTGAGACACCAAAAAGTAGGTCAGTTCATCTACCATACTCATCTCAAACTTTTTCTCCATTTGTTCTACAAAAAAATCAACCAGCTTCTGAGGCATCCCACGAAGATAGTATCATCAACATAGATCTAAACAATGAAAAAATCCTTATTAGATTTTTTTTTATATATATAATGAGAGTCTTATCAACTCCTTCTCTTCTATAGGCATTCTTAATAGGAAACTGAGTCAACCGTTCATACCAAGCCCTTAAAGTCTGCTTAAGGGCATAAAGAGTCTTTTCAAGCTTGAACACATAATTAAGATAAGTGAGATCAATAAATCCTTTACGTTGTTCAACATATACTTCCTCATTCAAGTATCCATTTAAGAAGACACTTTTCACATCGATCTAAAACAGATTGAGTTTTAGTAAGCACGAAACATCTAGAAGTAATCTGATAGCTTCGAGCTGAGCCACATGGGCAAATGTTTCATAAAAATCTACTCAGTCTATTTTAGTATACCTCTGAGCAACCGAGCTTTATTTTCTATAACATTTCCATTTTCATTAGATTTGTTTCTAAAAATCCATTTTGTCCCTATAACATTCACATTTTCTGGATGGGGAATAAAAGTTTAGATATCATTCCTCACAAATTGACTGAGCTCCACCTGCATTGCATTTATCTAACATCAATAAGAGCCTCCTTAACATTCTTTGGTTCAATAGAGGAGGTAAAACATATACATCTTATCATCTCAAGATAATTCACTTTATCTTTCCTCCTTATGGAGATCCCTTCTTCTAGACTTCCAATTATATTGATGGAAGGATAATTTTCACGAACCCTTTTTGAGGTTACTACTCACTACTTCATGTTCTTCAATAATGTCCTCGCTATTTTCATTTTGCCTTTTAGAGCACTTATCAGAGAACTTATCGAGGACATTTGAACTAACAAGAGGTAACATGCTATTTTCTTCTTCCTCAAGGATGATAGAATAACCATCTAAGACATCATCAATCACAATGTTAATAGATTCCATAACACAATATGTGTGTTCGTGTAAAGGCGATAGGCCATACTACTAGTAGAGTAGCCAAAAAATATACCTTCATTAGATTTGGACTCTCATTTTCTTCCGGTGTCCTTGTCTACTAAGATATACCACGTGTTGTTGAATATATGAAAATATTTGACATTAGGTTTCCTCCCCTTTGTATTTCATAATTCGTGCTAACGAAACCTGGAAGTAGAGCAACACGGTTGTGAATGTGGTAAGCCTTAGTCAATAAGTGAAATGACAGATTTTTGGCATGGAGCATGGATCTAGCGATCTCTTGAAGAGTTCATTTGTTCTATTCAACAACTCCATTTTGCTAAGGAGTAATGGGGGCTAAGAACTCATGATGAATACCGGCAGAAGTGAAGAACTCATTGAACTGAGAATTTTCAAATTCTCGACCGTGATCACTTCTAATGAAAATCACATTTAATTTTTTTTTTCTGTTTAAACTTGAATACACAAGGCTTGAAAAATAGAGAAGGTTTTAGATTTGTCACAAAGAAATTGCACAAAAGTGTATCTCAAGTAATCATCAACATACACAACAATGTACCTTTTTCCACCAAGGCTTTCAGTTTACATAGAATCCATAAGGTTCAAATGAAGTAGTTACGAAATATGATTTGAGGTAGTATGAGATACCTGTTTATGAGACACATGAACCTGTTTACAAGCTTGATAATCACCACAAATAGTGCTACTGGTGGCTTGCAAATGAGGGAGGCCAGTTATAGTCTTTTTTACACAAGTTGTTTAATTGTCTTTATGCTTATATGACCCTATCGTTAATGCCACAAATTTTCTCCTCTTGAAGAGATAGGTGACAAATTTGAGAAGAATCATTAGGAGACCATAAATAACAGTTATCAGAAGAACGAGTACCTGTCATAATAAATATTTTGGCATCTGTAATAATGCATCTGTCCCTAGTAAAATTGACATTCAACCCTTGATAACAGAATTGACTAATATTGATAAGATTAGTTGTAAGCCCTTCATGTTGGGTTTTATGTCCAAAAGCTTGTAGATTGTAAAAGATAAACATATTCTATAGTCAATAAACTTATTATTGATTCTATAAATTGCATACATAAAAGTCTAAATCTAATCAACTAAGAGCCATGGTTATTATATGAATACTTGAACATTATGTAGAACATAGAGATGGATCAAGTTCGAGTAAATAGTTTAAATGATCTATAGTATATGATTAAGGTTGGGTACCTTATTCTAGTAACACTATTGGATGTGGCCTACTCTGTAGCTGTTACAAGTTATAGTAAAGATACTACAAACGAAGTGATCCAGATTCATTCATGTACTTGAAGGAACTCTTAAACAAGAGTACCCATGAGCGGAAGCGGATCTTTCCGACTTCATTGTGATAGAATTACCACACAAACATTCTAACATACAGATATGCATTATAAGACTAATTACCGGCATGCTTTAACAAATAAAGTATAAAAGACCGAGAGACTTACCAGTTGAATATAATATTCAGTAAAACTTAGTCCAACGGAAGCGAACTCCTCACGCTTCTTATCGCCCAGCAAGCAATCACCTAGCAGCACCATAGTCGTCAACACGATCAGTAGTGCACGACCAAACAACAATCGAGGACGAGCCTACCACTCGAAGCCCTCGGTATTCTCAGAGTGAGAATCTAAAGGGTGAACTTTGATGGAATTGATAGAGAGAAGAAGGAAACACAGTCGTGTAGAACGAACAAGCAAGTGGGAGATAGTAGAAGACTATCATATAGTCGGGTGTGCTTGATCGTTTAGATCGGGGTACACGATCGTGTAGAATTAGCTAAATGATCATCTATCAAATGATAAGCAATCGTTTAGTTCTGCTCGTCGCGCTAAGCGATTGTTTAGAAATCGCGGATGATCGTTTAGTATGCGGGTGTGCGATCGTTTAGAAATCACAAGCGATCATTTAGTATGCGAGTGTGCAATCGTTTAGAAAGACAGACACTATCGTATAGGCTCTCAACGCTAAGCGATAGTATATTTTCACCGTGAGCGATTTTTTGGATATCTTTTCTACCCATTGAAAAATGAAAACAATTTTCATTTTATTCTTCATTTACAAGAATTGAATTCGAACTTCCCACTTTCGCATGAATCCAAAGAAAAACTCGGCCAATTATCACATAACCGCCGAATTAATTAATTAATGAATATAATCATATTATATTCTTAACCTATAGTTTAATATCATATATCTACTATAATGTTTTCTCCTCTACTTAATATAAATCATATTTATTTCCAATTTCCTCCAAAATAATATATCTTATACATTTAGTCAATCATATCATATATAATTAACCAGTTCAATTGAACTCCCTCTTGTCAATTTCAACATTTCAAATTGATCCAAAAACTGATTCTCAACTTTATCCAAGCTACCAAGGGGACCTTATGGACCTATGGTTCGAAGATCCAACAATACATGAATAACTGACTAAATCATAACTTAAGGGAACTATCTATCTACTTGCCCCTACTTCGGGGAAGGAGTGAATTCCATCTTATGTAGTTGAGTTCCTAGATCCTAAATCAGAAGAATCCTCAAAGTGGTAGGTTTGAGATGGTGAACTGGCCACTCGCACCCAGGATAAGGTTTCGCTCCTATATCCATATACTATAGACTCTTTTGGTTATCCCTTAAGACATGATCCACATGTATATCACCCCATACATGCTTAAGTTACATAAAGATAACCAGAGATTTAAGTTTATTGGTTTGTGTAAAGCAAATAAAGCATTCAGCTGACCAAAAACAAGAAGTAAAGTAAAATATCATAAATTATACATCACAAACGTTCGTACAAACTGTTTACAAACTAGAGGACACGAGACTTTAGGGTATCAACCCTAACAGTACTTACATGAGGAGTGGGGGCATCCTATGTAATGAGTTTGCATAAGATCAAACCAAGAAATAAGTCACTCTTACCTTATAATGTTGTTTACTGTATAAGACTAACTATTTCACTTAGATGACGTAGGTAGCTCGATCTTAAACTTGAACTAACTATGAACTCTTGTTTATTCGGGATTATCCTTAGATTTGCATAGGTGTAGGTTGGCTCAACAGCACCGGCTCAATAAACCTCCCATTTTCGGGGTAAGACCGGGTAGATAGCTTGGGACATAGGGAGCAAGATAGAATTCACGTCTACCCAATTTAGGGGTAAGACCGGGTAGATAGCTTGGGACATAACGATTTTCTTGTATATTGATGATATTCTTTTCATGTATGTTGATGATAATCGTTAACAATACTGTCGCCTTTCTGGTGTTATATGTTGATGATATTCTACTCATTGAGAATAAAATAGAATTTCTAGCTGACGATAAGAGATGGCTGGCTACACAATTCCAAATGAAAGATTTGGGAGAAGCACAGTAAGTTCTTGGGATCCAAATAGTTCGAAATCTCAAGAACAGAACATTAACACTATCTCAAGCATCTTATATAGACAAGATGTTGACTAGGTATAAAATGCAGAATTCCAAGAAAGGAATGTTGCCTTTTAGACATGGAATTCATCTGTCTAAGGAGTTTAATGTATGCAATGTTGAGGATATGAAACGAATTCCATATGCATCAGTAGTAGGGAGTTTAATGTATGCAATGTTGTGTACTCATCCCGATATATGCTATGTCGTGTGAATAGTCAGCAGATTTCAGTCCAATCTTGAATATGATCATTGGACTACTGTTAAGAACATTCTCAAGTATCTTTGGAGAACGAGAGATTATATGCTCTTGTATAGTGATGAGGATTTCATCCGTACTAGATACACTGATCTGACTTTCAAACCGATATTGATTCTAGAAAATCAACTTCGGGGTCAGTGTTCACTCTAAATGAAGGAGTTGTTGTGTGGAGAAGCATCAAGGAGAGTTGTAAAGCCCATAGTTGCACTCCCCTCACTATTGATATACTATGTCCACATGATTTAACCATAATTAGTAAGTCGACTCTTCACAGGTTGTTCGTAATAATGACTAGGTCAAATGTCTGTTTTACCCCCGAGATTACGTCTTGTTCCTTAAGTTCCTATTGATTCTCTAATGAACAATTGGTTTGTGATCCAGTCACTAAACCAGATCCCTCTCATCCTAGTGAGATGATGGGGCCCTATGTTCAAGACCTGGATTCAGTATATAAGAGAACAATATTTCTCCGATCCCTAAATCGGGTAGACGTGAATTCTGTCTTGCACCCTATGTCCCCAGCTATAGTTAGTCTTATACAAGAGTTCATAGTTAGCTCTGGATTAAGATAGAGTTACCTAGGTCATCTAAGTGAAATAGTCAGTCTTATACAGTAAACAGCATTATAAAGTAAGAGTGACTTATTTCTTGGTCTGATCTTATGCAAACTCATTGCATAGGACACCCCCACTCCTCATGTCAGTACATCAACGAATCTGGATCACTTCGTTTGTAGTATCTTTACAATAACTTGTAACAGCTACAGAGTAGGTCGCATCCAATAGTGTTAACAGAATAAGGTACCCAACTAATCATGTACTATAGATCATTTTTGTTATTTACTCGAACTTGATCCATCTCTATGTCTCCACATAAAGTTCAAGTATTCATATAATTGATGTGGATCTTAGTTTATTGGATTTAGAATTTTACGTATACAATTTATAGAATCAATAATAAGTTTATTGACTATAGAATATGTTTATATTTTACAAACAGCGAGCTTTAGGACATAAAACCCAACAATACTCCCACTTGGACTAAAACTCCAATGGATCAATATTTACAATGTTAAGTTACACTGAGAGAATAAAAAGTATAAATACAATAAACTAGGGCATTAAATACCCATATATTTTGCATTAAATACCCATACAACTAACATCACATCGCTGAAAGAATGAAAACCAGAAAAGTTAAGTTTCCCCTTTTCAATAACTCTTCCGGTAGTCCCATCACCAAAAGTAACTCATCCTAAGCTGACTGGTTTCGGATATGAAATATAGCTCTTTTCTTCGATCATGTGTCTAAAAGTGCCACTAGGAAAGTACCAATCTTCCTTAGTAGAAGACTTGAGGGAAGTTAATAGGACATTACATTTATGCTGCACATATTTGATTCACCATCCTTGTTTCATTCGAGGAATACAATGAATCCTATTTCTGGAAGATGAAGGCATGTAAGAAGAGTTTAGGAATCTATATGGGGTTCTATACAGTTGAAAACATAAAGGTCTTTTATGACCTCTTTTTCCACAGTGGTGACATATTCACATTTGCTTAAACTGATAATTGTGTCTTCTACACTGCTAGAAAAAGCTTCTAGTAAGCCATATGATTTAGGAAGCTATGCTCTTACAAACTCAATTTGTTGTTTCCCCTTGAGTTTGGATGGTTGAATATCCTTGATTCCCTTTTTTGAGAATCCTATCCCTACATGGTCATTGGAAACTTTTCCTATTGAGAAAATTTGGTCTAGAGTTTTAGTGCCTTAGTTTGGAATTCTAACTGACTTGGTTGTTGATGTCTTTCTCTGCTTTTTTTAGATTTAGTTCACGTTTTCAATATGCAATTCTAGACATAAGTCGATGATTGTCGGCCATTAGAGATTCACTCCTCTCTTTTTTAACATCAAGAACCTTCAAGTCATCTTGCCACTTGTTAAATAATGTTTGATATGAGGGATCAGATGACATAGGATTATTCTTAGTATTTTCACTTTCTATGAACACAAAAAACTCAGGATGTTCATAAGATGAGATGTTACTAACAAAGCTCTCTCTAAGTTTTCGGAACTCCCTTCTCGATGACTAATACCTTAGGCTCCATCTAAGGCGTGAGAATGTCTTCTCAATCAATGTCTTAGATTCCCCAAAGACCGGACAACCTTCATTGCTGCAAACGCTCACTGTAAGAGCAAGTAAAGAACACACCGCCACAAACAAAGCACAAAACCTTCTTCTTAAATTCGATGTAACGCAGTAGATTTTTTGTCAAACGTACTCAACGATCTCATAAAATAATATGTTTTGCAACACTATCAGGAGGAGAACTTAAGCTTAAATAACCCAGCAAAATGAAGGAAAATAAACCCACATAAAATTGCAGAGCACCAAAAAGGCAAACATCCCAAATAAAATATTCTGTAGAATAAGTTAAATAAGGAAAAAAGATATTCTGTAGATTTGGCAACTTGAAGAACAACCTCTGGGACAGATACCACCAGAGACAACTCTTGAAAACATAAGAAGTTAATGTCAGGAACTTATATAAATATATTTTTCTCCAATACCATAATTGTAACAATTTCTATATCCACTTACTCTCTCAAGTAGTTATGTATTTCTACTTAAACCAATTGATCAGACGGATCCAAGCAATGGAGTTAAGCACACATTAAACAAAATGAACTTCTACTTTGCAAAAACTTATGAGAATGTTGATTTATTCTTCCCAACCTATTGAAGACTTAGCTATTCATTCTAGAGAACATAAACATATAGATGAATAAAAGATGATAAAGCTTATGATTTATATTAAAATTGAAGTGCAAAGTTACTTCCAATATCTTCATATAAATTCGAAAGAGAAAAATAAAAATAGATGAAAGAAATTTGGTCAGAAAAAGAAGATGTCAAGCCCCTGATCACAGTTTCCTACTTCCTTTGGCTCTCGTGATTAAACTAACTATACTTGTGCTGGAGAATGAAAGATTGATCTCTCTCTTGTCTTCCTCTTTTGCTAACTTGAAAGCTCAAGAGTTTCTCCTCAGAACCAAGAGAGAAGAAGAACTGCCCAGTCGAAGGGACTAAAGAAGAAGAATAGTAGAAATCCATAGTATGTGAGATTTGAGCTATTTATAGCTTTAATTGATCATTCATCAAAGCTCTCTCTAATGATTTTCTGATACACTTTACATTTAGTTTCATACCCTGCTCCGCCACTTTTTCTCAACTCATTAGTTTAGTGGTTCTGTCATATCTCTTTCAAATCAGCTTCTCACTTGCACTTTGATTGGACATATCACCACCCTTGCATTTGTGATCTTCTGTGTTGTATACTACATTTTGGTGAATGATTTTGTTTTTATTGCATGATTATGTTTTCCCGACTTCTTGTGCATTCATCATAAGATTTATCAATAAGTTCTTAATTTTGTATTCAAATACCTGCACTTTTAAAGGTTATGAATTGTAATATTTTAGAATGATTAGTTTTCCATGTACTAAACGCAAGGATGGTATTTTTTGCATGATTTTCTTCTCAAGTTATTTTCCACTGAATTTTCATAATTATTCTAATTAAGAAGTAATAATAATTTTTATTTCTACAAGTCATCAATCATAAATCATGATTACAAGATAAATGTTCAATGGATGAAAGTAAATAAGATAGAAAAATGCAAGGAGAAACTAAAAGAAATGTTGGAAAATGCAATATAATGATGCCTTGAGTCAATCTCTCTATCACACCCCCTCTCAGACTTACCTCTTTCACTTGGAAAAATGCGTGAAGACAGCAAATATCACCCTTTTTTTATACTTACTACCCATCTTGACCTGTTTTGATCACAACTTATGAACCAAGTAGACAACTCAACTTAAAAATAATTTATTATTATAACAAATTTTAATGTTTATACAAATTATATTTACAAACTACCAACTCAAATACATACAACCGAACTTCCAAAATCCTCAAACAACTAAGACAAAGAATTAATCTTGTAATGTGGCAGACCTCGTCTTTAAGCGGCACCCTGGAACTCAACTCTTTCTACTACCTAGAGGGGAATGGGAACAAAACATTTGGAAAACATGAGCTGGGAAGTCCAGTGAGTGGCATTTTAATATCAAGATAGATTTTCGTTTGAAAACATTTATAAAATCACTTTAAATGAAATCTAACACCAGAATATCGAAATATTCAATTAATGTCTGAAACATGAGCATGACAGGTAAATCATCTAAAAAATTGGCTTGATCACAAAATTCCAAATAAACCACATCCAACTCTCGAAACAAATCTATGTACCCAATACAACCCGTCCTATGTGCACATGTCAACAATATCCCTTTAGACGTACTCAAGACATGCTAACACTGAAGGAACCTCTGAAGGCCCTGAGCAGAAACGTGGATCGTCCTAATTTTTAATATTTCACAGAATTCAAAATTACAAAATTAAATTATTATGCAATAACACAAAACTACAACATGGATTTGAAGGATCTCATACCGAGAGTTCCATGAACGTGTTCGGATCACTCGGATCTCACTGTGACCGAAGTATATCATTATACATTCAACACATAAAGTTATGCAATCAAAACTTAATTAACGGCATGCTAAAAACAAACAAAATCATAAGGGATAGAGTTCCATACCAGTTGAAGACTATCTTCACACTCTGGAACTCCAACGCAGCAGAAACCTTCCCAGTGATCTACCAACGCCCGGCGGGAACGTCGACTGCAGCAGCACGATCAATGCGAACTTACGGCTGCAACGGGGACGACACCACCACTAATGAGCCCCGGGTATTCTCGAAGTGAAAACCCAAAGGGTGGGCTTTCGTGAATTTGGTAAAGGACGCAGGAAAAACAAGTCGTGTAGGCGATAAGCAAGTGGAAGAGAAAACAACGCTATCGTATAGCAGAAGTGCTTATCGCATAGAGGAGTTACACGATCGTGTAGGATTTACTGAACGATCGTTTAGGAAAAGGTGTATGATTTTTTAGTTAAATCGACACACTATACGATCGTTTAGAGAAGCTATCAGACCGTGTAAGTGAGAGTGTGCGATCATTTAGCGCGAGATAGACGATCGTTTAAACGGAGAAGCAACTATCGTATAGGCTCTCGAGCGATCATTTTCTTTCACCAACGCGCGCTTCACAATTCTTTTGGGCGAATTGACGGGGTATTGATTGCACGATTCAAAAATGAAAACTATTTTCATTTTAACCCATCAATTACCATAACCGACGTTGCCCACTAACCCATGTCCAAATGTGATATTAGGATTAATTATCATATAATTAATCAATTAATAAATAAATAAATATAATCATATTATATTTATATCCTATAGTTTGATATCACAAATCTACTATAGTATTTTCTCCTCTACTTGATATAAATCATACTTATATCGGTTATCATACATTTGCCAATTATATCATGTATAATTAACCAGTCCAATTATATCATATATAACTAAACTTCTTCTTGTCAATTTAGACATTTCAAATTAACCGAAATACTGGTTCTCAACTTTATACAAGCTACCCAGGGGACCTAATGGACCTGTAGCTCGAAGCTCCAATGATACATAAATAGCTGACTAAACTCTTTAGCCACGAGATCCACCATCCGTTAACTGTCATGCATTCCACTAAAGACCAACAGCTGAACTCTTCTTACCACGGATATATTTCTGTGTCCATCGGATATAACCAATCATGAGTACAATGACCCTTTACATATGCTCGTAAGTAGCGCTGGGCCAATTTACCATTTTTCCCCTGTAGTTACATCTCACTCCTTAAGTACCACTGATTCCTATAATGAACAATACAACATAGTCCAATTATGTGTGAACACCTCTTCTCGGGCCAGGAGAAGGTGTGTGGCGTCACATCGTTCAAGCCCCGGAATCAGCCCTTAAGGAGCCATCTATCTATTAACCCCTACCTTAGGGAAGAAGTGAATTCCATCTTGTGCCAGCTGAGTTCTCACCTCCCAAATCAGACGAATCCCCAAAATGGTAAGTTCGAATCGGCGACCTGGCCACTCATACCCATACAAATTAAGGATCACCTCCTAATGGCAGGAGTTCATAAACTCACTCAGGATTGAGGTAATGTTACCTATGGTCATCCTAGTGAAGTGAAGTCCTCTAACATGAACGGTGTTATATTAACGAGACATTAACACTTCGTGTCAGGACTTATACAAACTCTTTGTATAGGACGCCCCTGCTGCATGTCCCCAACACGAATGTATTTAGGATCAGACCATCTGTGACAATGTCAATACTTGCGACCACAACAGGCGTGTCGCACCATAGCGTTACCAGAGAGCAAGTTTCCCTCCTTATCCAATATTACAAGACCATTTTGGTTATCAGTCAAGACATGATCCACTATTGTCGCATCTCACATCTAATGATCTGTCATATACAGAGATAACCAGGATTTAATGTTTATTGGTTTGTGGTAAAGCCAAATAAAACAATTAACCCGAGCAAAAAACAAAATGTGAAGTAAATATCATAGATTATAACAACACAAGCGTTCGTACACAACTGTCCGTCAGGACCCTCTTCCAAATTATCACGAAAAAAAAAAAAAAACAATCTTTATGGCCACATACTGTCACGAACTTGAAAACCCTTAACTAATGACACCACCCAACATAGAAGCTTGTGTGTCTCTTGGACTGAGAATGATATAGGGGTGGTGGGCTCTATGAATTTTCCGGTAGACGGATAAGATTTGAAGGGAGAGAGGAAAGTTTGTTTTTTTTTTTGTTTTAGAGAATGCTTCCTTGATTCAATCTCTATGTAATTTCTCCTGTAAAAGAAAACTACACAAAAATCTCCACGTAACCTCTCATTGCTTTCACGTGACGTTGAGAGAAAATCAGGGGCAAGGGAAGCTCTACTTTCCCTCCTAAACTATCAAGATTAAAATTAATTAAATAATAATTACTTTCATAATTTAAAAATAATAAAACATCTACATATACATTATATGAATAATGCTAATCCTATACTACTTAAATATATATATATATATATATATGTATAGACTATATGTTATATCATATATAAAATATAACTTAATGGTTTAATATTGTATCGTATATAATCTATAGTTTAATTATCTCATTATATTAAATTCAATTATATGAATGCAATTCACATAATTAAATTAAATTCATATTCCATATATTTTTTTCTTCTCAACTAAACTATTATATAAGGTATCAAATACATTATAGTAATATACATATAAATTATATAATAAAAAATTATATCCCATAGTCCATTAATTGAAATAAATCTCATTATATCACAT
>NC_052360.1:27491264-27512103 GCF_009727055.1 Benincasa hispida
ATTTTTTTCTTCTCAACTAAACTTTATATTATAAGGTATCAAATACATTATAGTAATTATATCATATATAATTAAATTAAATTAATTATATCACATATAATTAAATTAAATTAATTATATCACATATAATTAAATTAAATTAATTATATCACATATAATTAATTCCCTCATTTAATTTGAACAATTAAAATTAATCCAAAATTGATTATTATTAAATCCCTATTGAGATACAAAAGGGCCTAATGGACCTATAGATTGAAGCTTCAATTGTACTTGAATAATTAATTATACTTCTTTAATTAATTTATTCAACATTCATTAACTATCGGACACTCTACCAAAGACCGACAGCTGCACCCTTCGCACTACAGATATATTTATGTGTCCATTGGATATAATCAGTCAACAAGGCGATGATCTTTTCACAAATTGCTCGTAAGTATAGCTAGATCAAAATTACCATTTTGGCCCAGTAGTTACATCTAACTCTTTAAGTACCACTGATCTCTCTAATGAACAATAAGTCATAGTCCAACTATGACCAAACCACTCTCTGGCCAAAAGAAGGTATGGCACCACATTGTTCAAGCCCCGGAATCAACTCTTAAGAGAGCAATTTATCTACTTACCCTGACGTCGAAAAATGAGTGAATTTCGTCTTGTGTGGTTGTGTTCCCTACTCCCCAATCAGAAAAATTCCCAAAATGGTAGGCTTATTGAGTCGGCGATCTGGCTACTCTCACCATACAAATCAAAGGGTCGCCTTCATAGGTAGGAGTTAACAACTCACTCAGGATTCAATTCATGTCACTTGTGGTCATCCTGATGAAATGTAAGTCTTTAATCTGAAATGCGTTATATAATGAGACTAGTCATTTCGTGGTCCGGTCTTATACAAACTTCTTTGTATATAATATCCCCACTAACTCCTTTGTATATAATATCCCCACTCACATGCCTCTACATGAATGATTAGGATCAGATCATTTGCAGCACTTTACAATAATTGTAACATCTATAAAGCGGGTCATATTCGTAGTATCACCAGGATAAGGTACCCAGCCTTATGAATCTACTACATACCATTTGAGTTATCACTTAAACATAATCCACTTGTATGTCTCTACATACATGTTTAAGCTACATATGATAACCTTGGATGTTAGTTTATTGTTTGTGGGTTTAATGCTACTAAATGTCAAATAAGACATCTCATATTTTATTAAATAAATAAATTATTTGTACATTACAATTACAAACTACAAGACCCAATGAGATTTAGGGCATCAACCCCAACAAACACACCCAGGGTACATTATCTAGTTCCAGTGGTTCGAAATCCATTTCCATTCAAGCCACAATAAAAATTGAGTTTCCCGACCAAAACCAGAGATTTCAATCCAAACCATGAAATCATTATTTCCATGGAAAATAGTAAATAAGTTCCAATATAAAACATGCTTTTATGCAAACCATAGATAAAATATATTTATCTAAATTCAAAATCATAGCCAATAGAAAACGAATAATTTCTAATTAATTCCAAATAAATCACTTAAAAAGAACATGTTAAGTTTCCAAACCGTACTTATATAATACCATATATAGTATATTAACCAAAATATTTGAAAATAAATCATTCACAATTCACCGGAAAGGATTGCTCTTTCTCCAAGCCTTCCTAGCTTCCTAGCCTCTTCTTGGATCACCTATTTCCCCCAACTCCAACAAGTGCAAAACCAAGCTTTTGTCAATCAAAGACAGCAATGGGTGCAGAGACAGTCTTCTCCAAACCTGTTGGGCACATAGCCCCTAAAATTGGACCCGAAGATGGTCTCCTCAGCACTTACTTAGCTTGTTGGACACCTCCCTAACAACAATTGGATGCCATAGTTTGTAGACAAATAATGTCGACGACGATTGACCTCCTCTTTCTCGCCTCAACTTCCTAAGTCCTTCCTCTCACACTTCCCTCTTGAATTTACTTGAGAGCTTAACAAAATAATGAAGTAAAATGAGTGCCTCCTCTAGAATTTATAAACTTTTCCAAGCCATCCTTGTCACTGTTACCTCACATCTTTGGTTGACGGCTCCTACTTCAATTTTGTTTAAGTGTCAACTCCTAAAGCATTCTCACCTCAGAATTAGCCACTTCATCTGCATGCACCAACTCATGCTTCTAAGTGTCAACTCTTAATGTTTCTTCACCTCAAAGTCCGCTCTATACTTAGTCAATGTTTCTTCTCCTTGTGCCACCTCTTACTTCTAACCCCTATTTATGTGGCTTCGACTCCTAGCTTGCTTCAATTGGATGCCTAACCTCATCCATGCATCCAACCTCTACCTTTTTCTTCTTTTCTTGGTTTTTGCCTCCTTCTCAACACGTGGTTTCTCCCTTGTTTACTTTTCTTAAGTGTTCAAGCACACTCATCCTTTTTATTCTTCAAGCATGCGTCCAAGCACAGTCTCCCTATGCGTTTAAGATGTCTTTATGTGTCCAAGATGTACTAAAGCTAACTCCTTGAGGTCATGCATCCAATGCAACTCTTAAGGTATATATCCAATGCCACCCTCCTTCATCTCCTGTATGCACCCAATGCGTCCAAGTGTTCTTCCTAGGGTTACTTGGTGCAGTTCACCTCAAGATAAATGTTCTATATTTGTTTATACCTCTCATGTGCCCAAAATAGTGTTGAAAATAACCTTCTATGCGTCTAAACTACCTCTTTCATGCGTCCAATGTTGTACTACATAGTCCTTTAAGTATTTTCAAAGAAACGAGTTGAACCTACTCTTGGTTGCCCAACACCTAGCCAAATTTTCATCATTAATCAACCATGCATCCACAACACTCCTATTATGCATCAACTATGTTCCCAACACATCCTTCCTTCAGATGAAATATCCAAAACCAACCTTTTGAGGTTATGTTCTTCAAAGTACTCAACTATGCATCCTACATATTGTTCCATACATCCAGATACCCTACCATGTGCCCAATACTTATCCAGCTCTCAACCCTTAACATTCCAACCCTAATTTCCCCTCATATGTCTAACCAAGCTCCCTAGATACATCCAAGATTGTCTCTTGACCTAGCATGCGTCCAGGTAGTTTTCTTCTTGACTAAAGCATGAACTCAAAGATCTAAAATGTTCCTTGAGGTAACGTGTTGCATAGGCACATGTTCCTTAGATGAGTATTTCCTTTGTCTACAAAGTATAAGTCTAATTACATCAACCATGCTTCCAACTTTAGGATGATGAGTTGAACTTATTCACGCTCCCAATAGAGACTAAGTCCTACTCCTTCCCTACTAACACTTAACCAATTTTACTCCGGCTTCTCTTCCCCTCCTAGTCTCAATGCACACTCCACTCCTCAAATTTCCTAAATATCGCAACTTTTATCCAAAGCATAGTTTGGTCACTTAACCAAATTCTAACTTTAGTATACTATGCTTCCAACTTTTGCATTCCCACCTTTCCCTATCAATACTTAGACAATTTTTTTCTAAAGAGTTTAGAGCATAAAAGGTGTAATATAGACAACCCTCATACTTTGAGCAGAATCATGATTGAATAGTTATTATACTCGCATATTGAAGTTGACTTACTTTCTAAAGAGTTTGTACTTATAACACTCATCAATAGTATTTTCTTTAAAAAAATCTACATTTGTTGTTAAGTTAATCGTTTCTTTACCTAATTAAGTTAGTCAATATAAAATAACAAAATATAATAAACATAACTTCAGTTATAAATTTAGCTATATTTAAACAATAAGAAAAATAAAAAAAATTAACTTGACTATATTGAAATAATTAAAATAATAAATTTAAACTAATATCTTACATCTCTCCTACTAAAATCTCGAGCCAATACAAAAGGTAAAGACGTCCCCAGCCAACGAACAAGCTGTACATATGCTAAAGAAATGAACGAAACACCTTCACTTTTCAAAGATATACAATCCAACTATATATCGTACTAAGTTCAACATCACTTTGGATAGTTACTAACTTAAGCATCAAAGGTGTTGGACAAAGCACCACATCTGTGTGAAATTCTATTTTGTATATGTGCTCAGTTAAAGGACGACTAGAACTAGTTGATCATAATCACACTTAAACGAATTTCAAAAAGTGTAACCTTGATATATTATGGGAGTGTAACTAATAAGGAAAAATAAAATAATAAGAGAAAAATTTAAGAGCGGAGGATTTAAAAATATGATCTCTTGATCGGGAGTATAGCCATCTCATATCATTTCAAGCTACCTACTTATTCATACAACTTTTGATATTGTTTGTTTGGTTTGGCTGATGTGAAAATGTTCATTGGAGGCCGGAAATTGGTGGTGGTCAAATTAGGTAATTTGCTTTCATTTATTTTAGGAACACACAGAATGTATTATGCTTTTTAGGACCTAATTCAATTCATTCTATATAGTTTTCAAATTATTTAAAAAAAAAAAAAAAAAAAAAGAGAGAGAGAGAGACCGTTGGTACATTATTCTTGATTTTACCTTATCATTTCTGTTTCATTTATGAAAGTTTGATACGTTACTATAATTATATAATTTCCCTATAAAGAAGATTACATCAAATTAAATCGAAAATCTTGAAAACTCAAACCCATCCAATTCTCCTGGAAGAAGTAACTTTGTTAATTAAACTAAATCATCGTTTTCTTTTTCATTTGTCAGACTTTGCAAGGATTTAGTGTAACTTCGAGTACATTATACTTTGCATTACGATACTAAGATAAATGTTATGTTCGAAATTGGACACAAAAAAAGCTATGGATTCTGGTTCTTGGAATAGGATTGGATATGAAATTTCATCGAAACAAAGTAACAAACTCATATATTTAGATTTTATTTAGAAGAAAGAGATCAGATTCGAATTTATGGGATTTTTTAAAAATTTATTTCTAGAAATGATCAAATTTATGGGATTTAAACATATTTGAAATGCACCTTCTGTAAAATAAGCGCATGATAACATTTAAACTTTTTTATTTATTTTTTGCCGGCATTAAGTTTTAAATGTGTTTATATGCTTGAATTTCCCTCAAATGAAAGTGTAAACCCAAAACCCGATAAAAGTGGGCTTTTCAATTAGACAAATGGGCGAATTTTTTAGCCCAATTTTTTTTAATTTATTTATTCCGATTTTAATTAACGATCAACATAAATTGACAAAAATATGCTTAATTATGATTGATTATTTTTATCGTTAGATTAAATTTGGTTAATATTATCAATTTATTATGACTTTGATTTGTTGACAAAGATTATGTTTGAAAATATTTCAATCCAATTAATAATGTTTTTTTATTTGAATTAATATTTATATTAACTATTTCCAAATTTTATTTTATTAATAATTCATAAAACATAATAATGTTTGAATAATCGATATTACAAAGTTTATTTACTAATAAAAGTAAAATAAAATCGTTACCCCTTTTTCTTTCATTATTAGTAATTCTAGGTTAAGTAAAATATATTTTCAATCTTTGAAGTTGGTGTCTTTTAGTCCATAAAATTTCAAAAGTGAAACTTGATGAATCAAAAGTTGTAAGACTTTCGACTCAATCAATTATTATTCCATTTTCTACTATAATTCGTAGTATTAAGGTAGTAATAGATCGATCCACAAAGAACCTATCAATTTTCCTTTCGATCCACTTGTTGTTAAGTAATCAAGGAGGAATTTTGATGAATTGGTTTTAATATCAATTATTGGAAATGGCAACACCCACAAGAAGCAGCAAACGGTCTGAAACAGAACCTACAAAAGAAAAGCTCGTTAGAGGCTGAGTCGCAGAGCTCGCTCTCTTTAAGACTTTTCACATTTTTGCCAAGGTATGCAAGCAGGTCAGGAATTACTGTTACATTGTCCCCAGGATAAAACATCCCAAAGAAAAAACTCGATCGAAAATGCACCATTACCGATCAAAACACACACCTTTCTGATTGAATGTTCGAAAAACGAAAACGAGGAAAGAAAAAACATAGGAGAGCGATCGAGAATGAAATGAATGTTGTGTTTGAGAACTACTGAGAGACGAGCCTTTTATGGGCCTTCAGACCTGAACTCCCGCGAGAGAGGAAAAAGCATTCAACCTCTGAACGTGCGGACGGAAGACCGAGTAGGTTAATGGCTAACAATTTTTTTTCTTTTTAATAAAAAATAAACAAAAATAAATAAATAAATAATATTTTTATTGTAAAATAATCACACACACGCTTTCCACGCCATGCCCATCCGACCGGACGGTGGCGCACGTGTCGGACGTCCACCGAATCCATATTGGTGGGTCTTCTCACTCCCTCCAAAACATGGGTACCCCTTGGGACCCAAACCCACAATCCAAGGTTGGAGTACAAAAAGGAGACTCCCTTTTAAATTTTACCAATGTGGGATTCTCAACCAAATGTTGGTTCTCTTTAGTTTTTTCCTTTTAAAAAACAAAGTTAAATATTCACCCAAAAATCCCCCACTTGAAAATTTAAACATAAGAAAAAAATAAATTTTTCATTGAGTAGTTTCAGTCCATACAACATTGTGCATAAGCAAAGTGTTGGGGTTGATGCCCTAAATCTCATAGGGTCCTATAGCTTGTAAACACTTGTATGAACAAACATTTTATGATTTATAATATATGATATTTTATTCACTTCAGTCTAGGAAATATGAGATATTTTAGTTATATTAACCACAAACCAATAAAATAAGATCTCTGGTTATCGTTGTAACTCGATCCACTTGTATGTCTCCACATACATGCTTAAGTTAAACGATAACCAGTGATCTTAGTTTATTGGTTTGTGGTTAATGCAACTAAAATATCTCATATTTCATAGACTGAAGTGAATAACCTAAATGGTCTGTAGTATATGGATAAAGGAAGGATATATTATCCTTGTGACACTACGAATGTGACCCGCTTTGTAGGTGTTACAAATGTTGTAAATTGCTACAAATGGTCTAATTCTAATCATTCATGTATTAGACATGTAAGCGGGGATATTCTTTACAAAAGAGTTTGTATAAGACCGGACCACGAGATGTTTAGTCTCGTTATATAACGTCGTTCATAATTGAGACTTTCGTTTCACTAGGATGACCATAGGTAACATGACCTTAACCCTGAGCGAGTTGTAAACTCCTGCCTATGAGGGCGATCATTTGATTTGCACAGGTGAAACTGGCCAGATCGCTGACTCAACAAGTCTACCACTTTGGGGATTCGTCTGATTGGGGAGTTGGGAACTCAGCTACACAAGATGGAATTCACTTCTTCCACGACGTAGGGGTAAGTAGATAAATTTCTCCCTTAAGGGCTGATTCCGAGGCTTGAACAATGTGGCACCACACCTTCTTTTGCCCCGAGAAGGGTTTAGTCATGGTGGAACTATGATCTATTGTTCAATAGAGGAACCAGTGGTATTTTAGGAGTTAAATGTAACTACAGGAACAAAATGGTAATTTGGCTTAGTTATACTTAAGAAAGCTTTGCGAAAGAACATTGTATTGTTGATTGGTTATATCCAATGGATACAGAAATATATCTGTAGTACAAAGAGTGCAGTTGTCGGTCTTTAGTGGAGTGCCGACAGTTGACGGATGGTGGATATCGTGATTAAAAAGTTTAGTCAATTATTCATGTACTGTTGGAACTTCAAGTTACAGGTTCATAAGGTCCCATTGGTAGCTCAATGGATTCAAGTTGAGAATCAGTTTTTGGGTTAGTTTGAAATGTTCAAATTAAAACTATAGGTTATAAATACAATATGATAACTTAGTTATTGTATTTATTTATAATTTATTAATTATATGATAATTGATATTTCTTTTTCTAAATAACCGACCTTAGTGGGTGGTTCTACACAGTTATAAAAGAGGATAAAATGAAAAAAAAAAATCAAATTCATTCCATGATTACGCGTTATCAGATAAACTATCGAGTAAAAAGAGTTTTACTACATGATAGCTTTTCAAAGCCTAAACGATCAAGTGTCGAGTCTATACAATAGACTTCATCTACTTCACAATTGTGTGATCGCTTACTTGATCGTCTACTCGATCGTTTCCTCCTTCACTTCCTTCCTTCTATCCAAAATCAACCAAAGCCCACAACTCCTAGATTCTATCACCGAGAATACCAAGGTAATCTTGTGGTGGTGTCTAGTTCTATTCGAGGATCAAGTTTTACTCGTCGATGTTCGAGGATGTTCTAGTTGATCATTGCATTCATGTTGTTCGACGCGTTGGTGACTGATCTAGGGAAATACGTGAAGAAAGAGTTCTTTAAAATTATTTTATCTCTTACCCTTTATTTTTTATTAGAAGCATGTTGTAATTTATCTTTAATGCATAATAGTTTCTGTATGATTGTAAATGTTTCTATTCTTTCACAATAGAGTTTGCAACGATCCACTTCTGCTCATAGGTACTCTAATTTAGACTTCCTTCGATTGGTATCAGAGCTAGGTTGTTCTAATATTCCAAATTCCATTGTTGTATTGAATGTCATTTTCAGTCTTGGTGGGTTTTTAAGTATTTTGCAATGCGTTTAAATGTTAAGTGTGTTTGTGGATACTGTTGATGGATAATTTTGGGATAATTGTGAAGGAACTCTTAACAAGAGATCAGTGAGGGAAAACAAGACTGTTCCAAACCCCATTGTGACAAAATATACACATTTACAATCAAGCACTAATAGTTATGCAAAACTCTAAATTACAATGCTACAAAAGGAAAATACTAAGGATCAAGAGAACTCACCCTTGAAGAACTTTTCTTCAAGTTCCCTCAATCTTACTGCACGATCGTTCACCAACACGAACATCACGCCTTAGCTATCTCTTAGAACAAGAACAAATCTCACTCAACTCTCGAACAGGAAGTAGACACCACCAGAAGGCTACCTCGGTATTTTCAGAGTGAGAATCTAGGGTTGTAGGCTTTGTAGGATTTGGTAGAGGGTATGAGGAATTTAGTGAAGGAACTCTTATACAGGAGTTCCTCTGAGCAGAAGCAGATCTTTCCAAAGACGTTGTGACAGAATTACCATATTCACATTCAAAAAAACAGATATGCATCATACTGTAAAATTACCGGCATGCTTTAAAAATAACAAACAAGAGAACAAGTAAACTTACCAGTTGAAGACTCTTTCTTCTCGGCAAAACTCGTTCTCTCCAAGGAACAGGTGCTCTCGCTCTCGCTGGAACGTCAAGCTATTGTGCACCCAAACTCCGGTCGTCTACCACAAACAGTCTCCACATGAACAGACGAGATGAGGACGACATCAGAACTTGGAACCCTTAGTATTCTCAGTGTGAGAATCCAAAAAGTGGGATCTGTTCGGATTTAGTAGAGAGGGAGGAGGAAAAAGATTGTATACGACGATCAAGCAAATGGGAGAAGACTACATCTATCGTATAGACAAAATACTTGATCGTTTAGGTGAAGTACCCGATTGTATAGTAAAAGGGCACCGATCGTCTATACGATCGTTTAGTAAATGCTTAGCGCTAGACGATCGTTTAGAAAAAGGTAAACGATCATTTAGAAGATTGCACGTGCGTGTATGCGATCATGTAATAAATTCGGGCTATCGTATAGTCTCTAATTTTACTAAGTGATAGACAGCACATTACTCTTGAGCAAATAACCATGATCTTTGCAAAATGAAAACAATTTTCGTTTTATTCTTTAGTTACGAAAACCGAATAGAACTTCCCACTAACGCACAGTTACGGAGAAAACGGCGGCCAATTATCCTATAATTATCCAACTAATAATAATAAATATAATCATATTATATTCATTAACTTATAGTTTAATATCATATATCAACCATAGTGTTTTCTCCTCCACTAGATATAAATCATATTTATATCCATTTTCTTCCAATGAATGTATCTCATACATAAAGTCAATCATATCATATATAATTAATCAATTCAATCATATCATATATAATCGAACTCTCTCTTGTCAATTTGAACATTTCAAACTAACCCAAAAACTGATTCTCAACTTGAATCCATTGAGCTACCAAGGGGACCTTATGGACCTATAGCTCGAAGCTCCAACGGTACGTGAATAGGTGACTAAATTCTTTAGCCACGAGATCCACCATCTGTTAACTGCCAGGTATTCCACTAAAGACCGACAGTTGAACTCTCCTTACCATAGATATATTTCTATGTCCATTGGATATAACCAATCAACAATACGATAACCCTTCACAGATGCTCGTAAGTACAACTGGGCCAATTTACCATTTTTTCCCCTATAGTTACATCTAACTCCATAAGTATCACTGATCCCTCTAATGAACAATATTGTTGGAAATGTCCTAGAACTCGCAGTTCGTGTTAAACATTCTATTTTATCAATAATAATGGCTTGTTGATTTTGCATCTTATTATAGAAATCCAATAAACGCATCCTTTGCTATAGTCTGAATACTGTAACTTTATGTAGTGACGTAAACAGGATCAAGTTGATAGTATATAGTCTAAATGGTCTAATAAGTATATGGATGAAATTGGGTATCTCATCCTGATAACACTATTGGATGTGGCCCACTCTGTAGTTGTTACAAGAAATTGTAAGGTGCTTCAAACGATGTGATCCACAAATCGTTCATGTTGAAACATGAGAGTGGCGGCATCCTATACAATGAGTTTTCATATAGACTGGACCACGAAAATAGTCACTTTTCTTTATAACGAGTGTTTACTGTTAAAACGAACTATTTCATTTATTATATAACCTAGGTTAACTCGATCTTAATCTTAAGCTAGCTACGAACTCCTGTTTGTTCGAGATTATCCTTTGATCTGCAAATGATGAGAGTAGTCCAGCAACACTACTCAATAAGCTTACCATTTTGGGGATAAGACCGGATAAATAGCTGAGGACATAGTCTTGCAAGATGGAATTCACTCCTTCCCTATTTAGGGTTAGCAGATAGGTTGTTCTCTTAAATATTGATTCCAGTTCTTGAACAATCCGAACCCCGCCTTCTCATGATAGAGAAAGGATTTGATTCATAAATATTATGAATCAGAATTGTTCATTAGAGGATTAGTAGGAACTTAAGGAACAAGATATATTCACAGGGGTAAAACGGTATTTTTGACCTAATTATGATTACAAACCTGTGAAGGATCTATTTATTGATTATGATTATTAAGTAGACATAATATATCTACAGTAAGGGGAGTTCAACTATGGGCTATAGTGGAGTGTACCATTAGTTAACGAATGGGGGTTAGATCGAACTAATGAGTTTAGCCGATTAATCTCAAATCGTTGGAGCCCATGATCTGTAGATCTGCGAGGTCCCCCTACTAGCTCGTAAATGGATAAGCTTTAAAGTAGCTTGAGAAATTAATTTTAAACGTTCAAATTAAACGGAACAAGAGAATATATATTTAAATATGATTTAAATATATGCAGATGATTATTGTGTAAAATTTGATTTAATATTTGATATTAAATTAATATTTTTTAAATTAATTTTAGAAAATTAATTTTCAATTTTATTAATCAAAATGGTTTTGAAATCATTTTGTGTTTTTAAAAGAAAAATGAAAATCGGATTTGCATGTTGAACAAAATGGAGAATGCATTTTTTTCATTATCTTCATCTTCTTCCTCATACAAAAGCCATTAACTTCTCTCCAAGCATGAGCTGTAAGCCATGAAATTCACTTCTTTGCATGTTCATCTACAATATATAAAGAAGTTTGGAATCATTTGAGAAGAACTAAAGCAGAAATTTTGAGAGAAAATCTCTATGAGAAGAAAAGTGTTTTTCCATTCGGCTGCTGTGTGTTCTTCACTGTTCTTCACCATTACAAGCTTTTCTTGAGTGCCAAATCTCTATCCAAAGCTCCAAGAAGATAGTAGAGGAGACTTTGAGGTGGTTCACGATGATCTCTGGGGAAGGCTGCTACTGTACATTCGAGTTCTTGGAGAGTTCTTCAAAGGTATGATCTTAAAACCCTCTTTTTAAAAAATCATACTTTAGTTTCTGCCAAAATTAGAGAATTTGAATGCATATGAATCCTTGATACGTCCACTGCATGTTATTTAACTTTTTCAAAATACAGCATAGTCCTACTATGTGTGGACACCTCTCGAATCATGAGAAAGTGTGTGGCACCACGACATTCAAACCCCGGGATCAGCCCTTACGGGAGCAATCTATCTATTTACCCTTGCTTTAGGGAAGGAGTGAATTCCATCTTATGTAGTTGAGTTCCCAGCTCCCAAATCAGACAAATCCCCAAAGTGGTAGGTTTGAGTCAGCAACCTGGCCACTCGCACCCATGCAAATCAAAGGACCACCCTCAAAGGCAGGAGTTCCCAACTCACTCAGGATTGAGGTCATGTTACCTATGGTCATCCTAGTGAAGTGAAGTCTCTGTCATAAACAGCGTTATATAACAAGATGTTAACACTTCGTGGCCAGGTCTTATACAAACTTTTTGTATAGGACGCCTCCACTTGCATGTCCCCACACGAATGATCAGGATCAGGCCATCAATAGCAAGTCACAACACTTGTTACTATTCCACAAAGCAGGCCGCATCCGCAACATTACCAAGATAAGGTTTCCCTCTTATATCCATATACTACAGACCATTTTGGTTATCACTTAAGACATGATCCACTTTGTATGTCACCACATACATGGTTAAGTTACATAATGACAACCAGGGATTTTAATTTATTGGTTTGTGGTAAAGCAAATAAAACATCCAATGTTTAAAGATAAAAAGTGAAGTAAATATCATATATTAAACATCACAAGCGTTCATAGAAAACTGTGTTTACAAACTACAGGACATGAGACTTTAAGGCATCATCCCCAACATTTAACAGATCGTATAGACGATCGAGTAAGTGGGAGATGACTATGGTCTATTTTATAGACTATGTACCGATCGTTTAGAAAACAAGTGACTATCATATAGAAAATTCGTTGCACAATATGTATGCTCTCAAGCTATCGTATAGCTAATTCTTTTGATCGTACAATTCTCAATCGTTTAATGATCACGTTGTGTAAAAATAAAAACAATTTTCATTTTATCCATCAGTTACCATAACTGATCACAACTTCCCACTAAGTCGGTTATTTGGAGAAAAAACTGTACCCATTTATCCCATAATTGATTTAATTATAAATATAAATAATATATTCATAACCTATAGTTTTAATATCACATCTCATGCAATATATAAACCATAGTTATTTTTCTCCCTTGTAACATTTAATAATAATTCCTCCAATTAATGTATCTAATACATTAAGTCAATTATAACTCATATAATTGATGCAATTTAATTATATCATATATAATCAAATTTTCTCTTGTTAATTTGAACACTTCAAACTAACCCAAAAACGGATTCTCAACTTGAATCCATTGAGCTACCAATGAGACCTTATGGACCTGCAGCTTGAAGCTCCAACGGTACGTGAATAACTGACTAAACTCTTTAATCACAATGTCCACTATCCGTTAATTTTCAGGCATTCTACTAAACACCGACAGCTGCACTCTTTGCGCTACAGATATATTTCTGTGTCTATTGGATATAATCAATCAACAGTACGATGGCACTTCACAAATCACTCGTAAGTATAGTCGGGACAATTTATCGTTTTGGCCCTGTAATTACATCTAACTCCTTAAGTACCATTGATTCCTTTAATGAACAATATATCGTAGTCCTACTATGAGTAAAACATTCTCGAGCCAAGAGAAAGTGTGGCGCCACATTGTTCAAGTTCCGGAATCAGCCCTTAAGGAAGCACTTTATCTACTTACCCCTACATCAGGGAATGAGTGAATTTCGTCGTGTGTAACTGAGTTCCCAGCTCCCTAATCAGACGAATCCCTAAAGTGGTAGGTTTGAGTCGGCAATCTGGCCACCCACACCCATACAAATCAAAGAACCACTCTCATAGGCAGGAGTTCCCAACTCACTCAGGATTAAGGTCATGTTACCTATGGTCATCCTAGTGAAATGAAAGTCTCTGTCATGAACGGCGTTATATAACGAGACTAAACATTTCATGGTCTGATCTTATACAAACTCTTTTGTATAGAGCATCCCCGCTCGCATGTCTAATACATGAATGGTCAGGATCAAACCATTTGTAGCACTTTACAACACTTGTAATATCTACAAAGTGGGTCACACTCGTAGCATCAACATGATAAGGTTTCTCTCCTTTATCCATATACTACAGATCATTTAGGTTACCACTTAAAGCACGATCCACTTGTATGTCATCACATACATGCTTAATTACAACAATAACAAGAAATATTAGTTTATTGGTTTGTGGTTAATGCAACTAAAATATATCATATTTCAAAGACTATAGTGAAGAAAATATCTCATATTATTACATCACATAATATTTGTTCATATAGATGTTTACAAACTACTGGACCCTACGAGATTTAGGGTATCAACCTCAACAATCTCCCACTTGTCCTAAAGCTAGTGGGGTATACAAGAAAAATATAAGTACAAATCAATAAACTAGGGCATAAAGGCCCAGTACCACAATACTCCCACTTGCCCTAGTCCAGCCGCGAACGGTCCCATAGACCCATGTTCTGAAGGTGACCCTCAAATACTGTAGCCGTGAGAGCCTTCATAAACAGATCAGCAAAATTGTACTTTGAAGCTATCTTCGTGACAATCACGTCCCCTCGATGCACAATCTTTTTGATGAGATGGTATTTTCGCTCAATATGCTTGTTGCGCTTGTGACTCCTAGGCTCTCTGGAATTTGCCACAGCACCATATTACAATAAAGGATGATGGGCCTAGACATATCTGAAACAACTTCCATATGAGTCAGGAACTTCCTGAGCCAAACGGCCTCCTTAGTAGCTTCACAAGCCACTACATACTCGGTCTCCATAGTGTTGGAATTTATGTTCTAAATCTCGTAGGGTTCTGTAGTTTGTAAACATCTGTATGAACAAACACTTGTGATGTAATAATATGAGATATTTTCTTCATTGTTGTCTATGTAATATGGGATATTTTAGTTGCATTAACCACAAACCAATAAACTAAGATCCCTGGTTATCGTTGTAACTTAAGCATGTATGTGGAGACATACAAGTGGATCATGCCTTAAGTGATAACCTAAATGGTCTGTAGTATATGAATAAAGGATGGAAACTTTATCCTGGTGATACTACAAATACGACCCACTTTGTAGATGTTACAAGTGTTGTAAAGTGCTAGAGATGGTTTGATCCTGATCATTCATGTGGAGACATGCGAGTGGAGTTGTCCTATACAAATGAGTTTTTATAAGACTGAACCACGAAATGTTTAGTCTCGTTATATAACACCGTTCATGACAGAGTCTTTCATTCCACTAGGATGACCATAGGTAACATGACCTTAATCCTGAGTGAGTTGAGAATTCCTACCTATGAGGGCAGTTCTTTGATTTGCATGGGTGCTAGTGGCCAGATTGTCGACTCAAACCTACCACTTTGTGGATTCGTCTGATTAGGGAGCNCTCAAACCTACCACTTTGTGGATTCGTCTGATTAGGGAGCTGGGAACTCAGCTACACAAGATGTAATTCACTCCTTCCTCGAAACAAGGTAAGTAGATAGATTGCTCCCTTAAGGGTTGATTTCGGGGCTTAAACGATGTGACGCCACACACTTTCTCATGGCTCGAGAAGTGTTCACTCATAGTAGGACTATGATGTATTGTTCATTAGAGAAATCAATGGTACTTAAGGAGTTAGATGTAACTACAGGGGCAAAATGGTAAATTGGCACAGTTGTACTTACGAGTGATTTGTGAAGGGTTATCGTACTATTAATTGGTTATATCCAATGGAGTTAGAAATATATCTATAGTGTGCAGCTGTCGGTCTTTAGTGGAGTGCCCGGCAGTTAACGGATGGTGGATTTCGTGATTAAAGAGTTTAGTCAGTTATTCATGTACTGTTGGAGCTTCAAGCTACAGGTTCATAAGGTTCCCTTGGTACCTCAATGGATTCAAGTTGAGAATCAGTTTTTGGGTTAGTTTGAAGTGTTCAAATTAACAATTGCGAATTTGATTATATATGATATAATTAAATTGGTTCAATTATATGTGATATAATTGATTTGATGTATTACATTAATTGAAGGAATTTGATATAAATATGATTTATATTAAATAAAGGAGAAAAGAACGATGGTTTAAATATTACATATGATGTGATATTAAAACTATAGGCTATAAATATAATATGATAAGTTAGTTATTATATTTATTTATAATAAAAACAATTATGAGATAATTGTTTTTTGTTGGTTATTTTCTCCATTAACCGTGCAACTGGGAAGTTATGTTCAGTTTTGAATAACTGAAGGATAAAATGAAAAGTGTTTTCATTTTAATGATTGATAGCTTCATTTAGTAAATTACTAATCGTTTTGCTCACTAGAGACTAAACAATCGTGTAAAGCTAGAGACTAAACGATCATATAAAGCGAGAGACTAAACGATCATGTAAAGCGAGATTTACTAAACAATTGTGTAAATGATTGAGTGAAAGACTAAAAGATTGAGCGAGATTTGCTAGACAATTGGATAGATTGGCCGATTATGACGATAGCGAAAGTTTGCTGTCCAATTATTCACGAGAGCGAAAGATTTACAGAAGAAGAGTTCTTTAAAGGTATGTCTCTCATTCCTTTTGTATTTGATTAAGAAAGCATGCGGTAATTTATTTTAAGATGCATAATTGTTCTTGTATGTTTGTGAATGCATTTAATTCTTTCACAATATGCTTGGAAAGATCTTGCTTTCACTCACTAGTTCTCTTAAATAAGAGTTCCTTCAATTGTTGGGGTTGATGCCCTAAATCTCGTAGGGTCTTGTAGTTTGTAAACCCTTGTATGAACAAACACTTGTGATGTAATAATATGAGATATTTTCTTCACTGTTGTCTATGTAATATGGGATATTTTAATTACATTAACCACAAACCAATAAACTAAGATCCTTGATTATCGTTGTAACTTAAGCATGTATGTGGAGACATACAAGTGGATCGTATAGAATAACAAAGTTTTCAAACATGGTAAATAAAGAACATGATCTAAGTAAATAAAATAATAGAAGAAGAATAAATATGAAAATCATACTAAATTTGACGGAGTTATCCACGTAGCGAGAGAACTATTAATGAACTAACTTGAGCATTTTTCAATACTAAACAAAAGAATGGATAATTTGTGGTAGCTTAGAGTATGGGGAATATTTTGTTGGTGCACAATTCTTGAAAACAATCATTTGCTTGTTAGCAAGATATATAAATTGTTAAAATAACATAGTATGGAAGAAATAGAAATGGAGAGAACAAGTAATGAAAGACAAAAGGTATGTAGTTGAATAAAAAAAATACAAATGACAAAGTAAAGAATTAAAAGAAACAAAAAAAGGGAGAAGAAGAAAAGAGAACTCACCAAGATTTAGAAACCCAACTGGACCTAGTAAAAATCATAGTCATCAAAGCTTCAACCTAAATGAAGTCTCTTCTTAATTTCACCTAGAAAAGAGTGTGAAGAAATATTGTTAAATAGAATTAGTCACTTAGTAATATTAAAGAGAAAATCAACGTCTTGAAACACTTTAATCTATATGATTTGAAAAATAATTGTAAAAGGTCATTGAGTAGAAAACTTTAAATGACTTGAAAATATTTATTGATTTTTTTATTGTATTTACATTAGTAACTTTTTTTTTTCTTTTTTCCCTTTTCTCTTTTCCTCTCCCTCTCTTTTCTCTTACTTTCATTCACATCCACTCTTTCTTCGATGAATTGAATTAAAAATAAAAGCTAAAAGAAAAAATAATTAAAAAAAATTAATGAAAATATTGAAATACCGAATATATGTTTTTATATAATCTCAATTATAGGAAAGCAAATTATGCTTAAAGTCATTACAACCAAATGTAGTTTTAAACACTATAGTGTGTTTCACATCACATGTGAAGTATTATTTTTTTAATTTGTTATACTTATTTAAAAAATATTGCTAAAATAAGTTTTAAAAATGAATTATCAATATAATATTTAATTAAGAAACAATAATTTAAAGACAATAAGATAGAATAGTCAAGTAAAATATTACAATAAAAGGTAGGTGGATCCGAATCACGGATCTCTTGATCAATGTATCACATACTAAAATCTATTCAAAGGATGATGCGAAAGATGAATTTCACCAGATGGTATTGTTTGTCCTTAACCAATGAAAATTGTTCTCTTAAATTTGACCTCTACTTAGTTTAGTCATGGATTTTGAATATTGTAATAAGTACATATTTGTGAGTGACTTTCAAAGAGGTAAAATCATTTTCATGTTTAAAACCAATATGAGTTGCACCTTAAATCACTCAAAATTAATTTGGTGTTTATTTTACACTTTTAAGGATATCTTTTATACTACTAATTAAACTTGATTATAAATTGTTAGAAAACTTTTTTTTTTTTAGTGATTTTGAAAAAATGATAAAATTGATTTTAATTCTTTTAAAATCATTCCAAAAAAATTCAATTTCAACTTCAATGAATTGAATTTAAAACAATATATCAAAATGATTATATCTCATGTAAGGTATGCCCTCGTTCAAGAGGCCCTACTTAATTATTGCTCACTCCCCATATACCCTCACTCACCATTGATAAGCTTATGCCTATATGATTCTTCAAAAAAAATATAAATAAAATTGTCTAATACTATTTTTGAGCTTTTAATTTTAGGTCAAATAGATACCTCAACTTTAAATAGTGCCTAATAGATTTTTAAACCCTCACAATTTTATGTTCGTTAAGTTTTTTGAAGTTTAAAAAATGTCTAAGAGTTGTTCAAATTTTTAATTTTATGTCCAATAAATTTATAATATTTTAATGTTGTATTTTATAGTCCTTGACCTATTTGACATATTTTGTAAAATTTATATATTTACTAGATATAAAATTAAAATTTTATAGATCCACAAGATCACATAAAATTTAAATTTTTATATAATAGGTCAACTACCTATTTTTTTAATCAAATATATCAAGAATTTATTAGACACAAACTTGAAAGGTTAAAGAACTATTAGATACAAAATTGAAAGTTTATAGACACCTATTAGACAATTTTTAAAGTTTACATACCAACGGCCGACACAAATCTAAAAATTGAAAGAGTAAATTTGTAATTTAACCTTTTATTTTTTTTAATACCACACGTATTTTTCTCTATTTTGCTTACCTTCTCTGACATACAAAATTTTAATAAACTTTTCGAGATTTATTTTAGTACTTTGAAATCTTTAAGAAAAAAAATCTTGTTACGGTATTAAAAAAAAAACTTTATTGGGGAACAGTAAGAAAATATTAAAAAATAAATAAATAAAAAGATGCAAATGGTTCCCTAAAATGTTTTAAATAATTAGTTTGATTTAAGTATTCTCTGAATTTAGATCCACGATCATATTTAAATCAAATAATGAAGAGGGTTCAATGTTATATTAATATAATCCAAATTGTATTATTTTATATGTTGATAATTGTGCATAAGATTCTCTTATACTCAACTTATCAATTGAAATCATCTGTCACTTTTCAAATCATTATTTATTTTTAAAATAATAAAAAATGTAAAATGTAAAATGAACGGATGATAAATTTTAATTAGAACCACCTAACTTCTGACAAATATTATTAAATAACTATGATTTCGCAAACCATATCTTGTTTAATCTACATGGCTCCTTATCAAGTTTAATCCTTTTATGTGAAATATTACGTTCTTACTGGACGTGAAAAAAAAATACTTTACTTCAATAATAGTGGCGGAATCAGAAATTTTATATAGAGGGACACTATATAATTAAAAAACTATAAAAAATATTAAAAAAAATATTCATAGTTTGTTAGATTAACTAGTTTAGTACATATTATAACTGTCCTCCACGAGTTTTTATGTTTTGTAATTGATTCAAATTTCTTGAATGGAAAAATTGAGGTTGACAAAGACCTTCTGGTAAGTATGTTCTACGAACTTGTTCTTGAATAAGCATCATATTTAGAAATTTTAGTTCGGATATGCAGATAGTTCTCCTAAATTGATTTTTCTATAAAATCTATCAAAATTAGAGGTATGTTTTGTTTTTTAACATGATGAATCCATGGTCTTTATTGTTAGTTTTCATTTAAAATATCACTCCCTATTGTTATATAGTTAACTCTACAAAAGTATTATCAATAAAAGTATTATTACATAGATTTAAAAGTATGAAAATTTGAGGAAAAATTGAAACTTATCATACTAACACAAGTAAGTTTTAACTCTAAAACTAATTAAAATAAATATATATTAAGTAATAAAAATATGAAAATTATGTTAAGAGAAAAAGTTAATCATACCTTTTTAATAGAATGCTACTGAGATTTAAGTATGAAAAAAAAGATACTTTTGCTAATTTTTTTTTCCTTTTAAATTTTTGCTGAGGTGCAAGGGTCCTTTACAAAAATAATTTTTTTTTTTAAAGAAAAATTTAAAGTTTTTAAACAGATTTGATTTTAAACAAATTAAATTTCAATAGGCAGGCTACAACTATAGGATTTGATTTTTCTTTTCCAAAAAAATATTAAATTTTAAAAAATGAAGTTGGTGAGGTTTGAAGCCACGACTAGGATTCTTATCTCGTCGAGACTGCCCTGCGCTACGCCTATATCTCCAGGTGCCAAGCTATCCG